>NC_057814.1:96923783-97116970 GCF_018294505.1 Triticum aestivum | reverse complement strand
CCCACCCCAACAATGACAACAGAAGGGTGACAACTCAATCTGATCGTAATCTGTCAATTGGTTTCTCTCTCGAACATTGTGTCTCTGTGCCTCGCTCAGTAGCCCCCTCGATATGTAGACTTCTCGCGCGCGCACAGTTGTAGTGACGACGACGCTGAACCCAGTGTGCCTCTTTTTTACCGGCCTCATGTGACAGTTTTCACCCTGTTTTCTGTTAATTAACAAGGCAACCTTTTCTTTGTTACTACTAGTGAATCCGAAACCATTCGGGGCAGACATAAAATATATCACTTCAACCCAATTATTGCTGTAACTATTTTAAAAGAAACTAGCTAGATGCACGTGCGTTGCACGGAACATCAAGATGCATTTGTATGAGTAGTTTATCTTGTGAGAGAAAAGGATGAACGAGGGCAGGCCGTATTTGCGAACGTGGAGAGGGGTGTGGGTATATTTTTGCAAAATTGCCATAGTTTTCTTCCTATCCGTTAGATATAAATCCGACGGCCTATATTGCAGGATGGCACGCACACCATCATCACCAACTCTGTTTTCTACTCCCTCCGGTCCTAAATATTTGCCTTTTTAGAGATTTCAACAAGTGACTACATATGGAGCAAAATGAGTGAATCTACACTCTAAAATATGTCTACATACACATCCGTATGTGGTAGTCCATTTGAAATCTGAAAAAGACAAATATTTAGGAACGGATGGAGTGTAAGAGTAGACATGGAGATATATCAGCAGCATGGTCTATAATAAAAATGTGCTGGACTGGTTAGCGCCGGATGCACGCAACGCGATGACATGAGTTCGAATTCTATCTTTAACTTTAGATTTTTATATTATATATTACTTATTTAATACATACTTCTTTCGCTACTGTACTGACAGTGGAACCCACAGAGTACTTAGCATACAAGATTAAGGATGGACTTGTTTCTTTTTAACTTTCTGTACGAAGCTGTAGCTACCCTGCAACTCACGTGTACACTGTACACGCAATTAACTTTTTACAGAGGGACAGTGATACACGCAATTAACTCAAATGGATTGGATGTCATTCTATTATTACCAGCATAAGAGCATCTCCAACGGCAGCTGGCAAATTTCCTCCCGTTTCCTTCCGCGGAGGATGACATCAAACGCCAGTGGCATACATTTTCACAACTCTAACAAACCAGATGAAATTCATGCAAACACGGACTGATTTCATATAAGCATGAAGGATTTCGTATAAAAAAGCCGGATCTTCATATAAACATGATGGATTTCATTACATTTACATGAACTAAGCGGTGCCAATCCGGCTATCCTGGTATAATTAATACTCCCTCTGTCCGGAAATACTTGTCCTAGAAATGGATGTATCTAGACTTATTTTAGGTATAGATACATACCATTTATCAATTCTTAGAACAAAAATTTCCCGCCAGCTGGAGAGGCAGTACATAATCTAAATGGCCGCCCGCGGATTCCTTTGTCTTCCTCATGTCCGGCAGACACTTTGCGGGGTCGACGAAGGTCCTCGGAAGAGACTAAGAAGCAAAGGAACCACCTGAATGCGCAGTCGTCGCCTCGGCGGTGGCCTTCATGGGACCCAAGTGGCGGCGGCCTCCCGTGTTCTACTTCTCCTCGATGATGGCGGCGGACACGGAGAAGCTGGCCACCGACTCGTCGGTGTCCACGCACCCCGCTTCTGTCTCTGCCTGCATGGCGCTGCCGCAGGCACGGGAGGCACGCCCACAGACACGGGAGGCGCGGTACGACGTGGCAGCGACGACGCCCGTACCGGTGTGCTCGCCACCGTGCCGGCGTGGAGCAACTCACCACTCCTCATCGAGCTGAACTAGAGTGGCGAGTTACTGAACCATGCGCCTGCTTGGGGCGGCAACTGGCTCCGTAGGGCCAAGCGAGGTTGGTGAAGCACCGAGCGGCCTCGCCTGTATCCGGAGGGCTCGGCGGGCCACCCAGCCGGGTAATATGCCGGAGAACGGCTCTCGGAAGCCATCGGAAGAGTGGAGAAAATGGTGAAGGCGGAAATGGGGGTGCGGCGGAGGGGTGCGATTCTTACCCGCTGTATGTCTGGCCTCGTGTAAATAGAGGGCGGACGGTAGGAGCTTGGCCGACGTCTGGCCTCGTTTAAACTGAGGGCGGACGGGAGGAGCTCGGTCGGTCGTTTAATTCTGGCCCGCTCATGAACGGACGTGTGGCCGGAGTAGGTTTCTCGGTTTGCATGCGGGTTTAACGGTGGGGTTTGATGGAGGCGAGGAGGCGTGTTCAGCCGGGCGTGCAGCAGGCGGCGCAGTACTATTGGATTTGACAGCGGGCGGTGCAGTTCCCTATACGGCTTTAATGCCGACGAGGGAGGGAGTAGCGGTTCCCGAAATGTTGAACGGCCAATGCATCCTCCTTCAATTAATGCATGAGGGAAGTAATGGGAGGAGGACCGGGAAAAGAGGCTGCACGATGTGAATGCAACGCAATTTGCCCTCATATAAAGGCGCCCCTCCATTCCAATGCATCTCCACATCGTACGCACCTAAGCATTTGCCTAAGCACCTACACTAAGCGCAAAAGAGCTCACTCCAGACCCATGGCGGCGATGCGCGCGAGCGGCCAGCGGCTGTGCCAGATGGTCCACGACGTCGGCCTGCGGCATGGCGCCGAGGATCGTCTCCAGACGGTGTTGGAGACCGGCTGGTGGATGGCCGCCGTCGATGCGAACTACGACTCTCAGTTGGACCAGATCATCGTTGCCACCACCAACAAGTTCACCGTCCTCAAGAAGCTCGCGGACGACATCGCCATACTCCTCCAGCCCGCGCGCCCGGGCGCCTCATTGCCTGCCACCCAAATCGGCCTCCATGGCCGGAACCTCTTTCAAGCACTGGTGGCCCTACGACTGCCCGCCGACGCCACGAAGAATGTCCACCTACAGGTCACGCTCGCCGCGAGGCGCCTCGCCCTGCAAGAATTCGTCGACCTACACATCCACGTGTGTGAGCAAATCGTGTACATAGGTATCTACAAGGGCAGTGAGGACGCTACGACGTTGGCCTTCCTCAATCGGCTGGAAGCCTTGGATGCCTTTGCTGAGAAGCACCTTGACCTCGCCACAAAAGGCGCTGCTCCTTAGCCGCCGGTCGGTGGCCCGGTGCACTAAGTTGAGGAGGAGGAGGTCGTACGTTGATGTATGCATCTTTCTTCTTGCCTTCTGTAACCACCACTGCGATCGCATCATCATCGTGGCCTTAATTCTTATTGTGGTGTTGCATTCTCGTTCCAGTCAATACCGATATGTGCGATCCCTTTGCTTAATTATATGCATCACTGTAACTAGTATTCCATCCGTCAATTTATAAGTTGTGCTTACCTTTTCCATCAACTTCGTGCAACGCGCGGGCATCTTGCTAGAAACACTAGAACATGTCGGACCGCGTGTGACCAAACCGACGATGCGCCAACCTAGCTACTACGTACCCTGCTTATCTGGCGGAAATAGCCCTGCCCTAGCTTTTCCAATCATTATTTCTATCTATCGATCGTGCCAAGGAGTAGAACCAAAATGTTACAATTTATACATGTTTCTCTACTCCTACTCCTATAAAAGACTTAGTTGGTGATTGTGGTGTGTCTGCCAATCGTCGTTTCTGACCATTAGATCTGCATCTAACGGCTGTGAGGTAAGTTGTGGCATTTTTGCAAAAATAGCCCACTTCTCTGCTCGAATTTGCAGAAAACCCTTTATTATCTTGAAAGCAACCACATCCCTCCCTCACCTCATCAAAACAGCCTGAGAAATATATACTCCTATAAAGACTCAGTTGGTGATGGTGGTGTGTCTGCCATCCGTCGTTTCTCACCATTAGATCTGCATCTAACGGCTATGAAGTAAGTTGTAGCATTTTTACAACAATAGCCCACTTCTCTGCTCCAATTTGCAGAAAACCCCTTATTAACTTGAAAGCAACCACATCCCTCCCTCACCTCATCAAAAAAGCCTAAGAAATATATTTTGAGTGAAAAGTACTCCCTCCATTCCTAAATATTTATCTTTCTAGACATTTCAATAAGTGACTACATACGGAGCAAAATGAGTGAATCTACACTTCAAAATATGTCTATATAATCCGTATGTGACAGTCCATTTGAAATCTCTAAAAAGTTAAATATTTAGAAACGCAGGGAGTAATATATTAGGACTATATCAAAACAAGAGTGATTTCTTTCAAGTTTGTGAACAAGTACTACTATTCTACTACTTTGGATCCGTCGCAACGCACAGGCACATTGCTAGTAAAAGGAAAAGGCATGTCGCGTTCGCGTCGCACTCCCCCCACAAACGCCCGGGAATCGGGAGTACTCCACGGCCCGTCCGGCACGACACATAGCTTAGGGAAGGCGTGTTGCCTAGCATCTTCACTTTCATGTGGGACCGCCGTTGAGCAAACTGACTATTGGCAAACCGCACCCCGCCCGCCGCCGGGTTGGAAAACAGAAACGAGGGAAAGATCTAGCTGTAGGACCGAAGCCAAGAAATTTGGTGTCAGATGGGGCTCGTTGATAGAGTAGGAGCATTCCGTACTACTCTGCTCCTACTAGTACCAAGTTTGTACTATACAACTAGTACTACCACTATACAACTAGTAGGTACATTCACGACACAACATCGTAGGAACAAAAATGGGAAGATCTTGTTTTGGGTGATTTATCTTTTTTTCTGTCAATGTAGTATGAATAATATGATGTGGGGGGCACCCATGAAGCTTATGTGGCTTGGTTCCATGATTACGAAAGGTTAGAGAAAAATAAATAGATAATGTGTTAGAGTGCACTCCACTAAACACATATACTTTGGATCCATTGCAACGGGCTGGCACATCTATATCTATACCCCCTATATAGTATGTGAATAACTTTGAAAGTTGGTCGTTGGATGAAGCCAACCCGACGGTACAAAGATGGCAAATCCGAGCACTACTGGCCGTTGGATATCATCTACATTCCACCAGATTCTGCCACATGTAGAATCTAGAAGACTCCATGGTTGAACTTCATTCATGACTAACTTTGCCACAACTAAGCTTAGGCAAAGTGTGTCTGAAACAAAAAATGTGGCTAACAAAATGGCCACCGCAAGTGTGGCAAGAATTGGCAAGAAGTTGAGTCTATGACATGTGGACCATGTAGCTAGAAAAGTGTGGCAAGCCACAAGTGTAGCAATGAACCAAACACATGCTTGGTGTGTTTGGTAGGGTGTATGAAGGGTGCATGATCCCAAGAGTTCCCTTCTCGTCCCATTTGTGGGTGTTTGGTAGAGTGTATGGAGGGTGCATGAGTCCACACTAGATTAGCACAAATACACTAGAAGCATGCATGAAGAGAGCATACATGAAGAGGGGTGTTGAGTTGAGCATGCATGAAGAGGGAACAACTATGCTGAGACGAGAACGCAACCAAACACACTTGTTGCACGCCTAAGCTTAGGCGTGGCAACCTTAGGCTGCAAACCAAACCATAACTTTGAAAGTTGGTCGCTGGATGAAGCCAATCCGACGGTACAAAGATGGCAAATCCGAGCACTACTGGCCGTTGGATATCATATACATTCCACCAGATTCTGCCACATGTAGAATCTAGAAGACTCCATGGTTGAACTTCATTCACGACTAACTTTGCCACAACTAAGCTTAGGCAAAGTGTGTCTGCCACAAAAAATGTGGATAACAAAATGGCCACCACAAGTGTGGCAAGATTTGGCAAGAAGTTGAGTCTATGACATGTGGACCATGTAGCTAGAAAAGTGTGGCAAGCCACAAGTGTAGCAATGAACCAAACATATGCCGGCACGCCTAAGATTAGGTGTGGCAACCTTAGGCTGCAAACCAAACCATAAATTTGAAAGTTGGTCGTTGGATGAAGCCAATCCGACGGTACAAAGATGGCAAATCCAAGCACTACTGGCCGTTGGATATCATCTACATTCTAGCAGTTTTGCCACATGTATAATCTAGAAGACTCCACATGTAGAAGCATAATGAACAAACACCCAGAATCTCATGTGTGCAATGCACGTGTACCTTACTAGTAGTTGGTAGTAGTAAGAAACAAATTTCGGGTTTGGCACACGCTCGTACTAAGGGAGCACCACAAGCCCTGCCGCAGGAGTTATATTTCCCTCTCGGGGCCCACGGGACCGAACTTCAGTGGCTTAGTGCCCGGCCTATGAGTCAATGACATGCGGACCTTAAATGTGGCTGGCCCACATGTCATTCTCATGTTGGTGGTGTGGTTCGCGACTCACTCGTTCGAGATTAACCGGCCAGTGGTGGCGTGCCGTGGCGAGGGTGCCACAGCTGGGCGTCAGGGCGTTACGAGGCGTAGATGGCCACACTGGCGGGTACTACCTGTAGTACAGAAGTACTCCAGCTGAGGATTGATGCCCGGGACGAAATGTGTCACAGCCGCTGGATGAAAATTCGATGGTGCGGGACGTGTGGTGTCATGGGTTCGTGCGGCGTCATGGGAATCGCATGTGGCTGTGGTAGAAACTTGATGCTCGCCGCATTTAAGGTGGCCCACATGTCATGCACACAAAGGCAGAGGGGCGGTGCTGCCGAGAGGGGTGAGGCGTACGTCGGGGGACGTGGTGGCGTGGGTTGGAGCGGCATCGTGGGAATTGCAAGTGGCAGTGGATGAAACGTGATGGTCGCCGTAGTTGAACTTCCATGGACAAGCTGTCATGTCTATGGACACATGCATTGCATACCGATCACTAGAAGGAGTAGTAGAGAAAGCTAGGCGGATAAATAGTTCCTTATAGTCAAGCGGACCCACTCTACTACTTGTTCCAAAGACATGCACACCATCGAAATAGTCCATCTATAAAAATATACATAGAGAGGGAATATTTTTTTTACAAGAGAGGAAATAGTTCATCCATCCATAATGCCCTACTGCTGGTGCAGCATCTTCTTCTTCTTCTTCTTGTTCTCATTTTCTGTGGGAGACGGCTTCGCAACAAGCTCTCTGGACCTTGCAGCTATCTCGAAACTCACACGGGCATCGAGGGCAGCATATTTATCCGCTCGTACGTCAAGGGATAATTCTCCCATCCAGACGACCTTAATGCCAGCGTCTCGTCACCCTTCTGAAGATTTTTCCTAGCACAAAATTTGCTATGTCGAAGAGGGATGGTGTCGGTGTATCACAATCATCTACAGGAATTTTTATTCTGGTTTGTAGGTTAGCGATGCTTTTCAAATCAAGGTTGTACGGCTCCAACTTCTGTTTGTCCCCTGTGATGGCTGCTCCACAGAAGTATATGTCCTCTCGAGACAAGAAATCATGAAGCTCACCTGGTATGGAGGGCGCGTGTATGATGTGGTACACCAAAACATCATCTTCGAGGCACAGCTGAAGGATAGCGGCGCGTTGGATCTTCCCAGTGGCATGCTCTGTGTACTCTGCGTCGAGATCGATGACATTCATCTCCACCTTTTGGTGGGAGTTGGATACATTGTTGATCCACTTCCGAACAACCCTTGGGTAGTCGGTGACTGTGGCAACTATGCTCAAGGAGCATTCGACGAGGACATGTTGGACGCTAAAAACCTACATCTCGTTCTCTTTCGCCACTTGGAACCGCTGGACCGGAGGGCTATGGTTTGGAGAATTAGGATTAGATGGCTAATCTAACTGAAGAAGATGATTATTTATAGGGGCTTCGGAATTACTCCAGGAGGATGTGAAGAGGTTAAAACAATGTGAATGCAGTGTGGTTTGGATGCAAATGCAGATCAAGGAGTAGTGAAAAAGCCGAGGAAAATCGGTTTCCGATGGAGAAGTAAATGGGAGAAGTTATGTGCATGCATGAGGAGAGGTGCGGTGGTTTGACTGCTGCATGCAATGGATTGGACGGGCTCTTCGGTTGCCTTTTCTCTCTCCCACGCGCACAGAGTGGCCCACTTGCATGCTGCATTTTATTGGCTGGAGTCGGGCTGCAGCTGCTCATGCGTACGCTAATTAATGCTGTGAATGCGGGGCATGGAGGGAAATGGGCGCATGCAAAAGGGTATATACGCAGACTAATTAGAGAAATACTGAAAAAAGTTATGCACAGACAAAAGAGGACCGGAGGGAGTACTACTAATGTTGCTACTACGGTTAAGGAATACGCGGTTATCCTCAAAAAAGAAAAGTTCTTCTTCGCGCTTCCGCATGCACGAGAATTTGGTTCTGCTCGCAATATGGATGATAGCTGGAGGATGAAGTGAACCCAGAGGCATGCTAGCACGGGATTGTACTCATGTTCCTACTACTCCTACTACTACTACTAGTAAAACTATGGTACACTTGATTGTCAAAATACTATTGTTCATCCGGTCCTCACGGTGAAGTGACAAGACCCTGCGCCCGAGGTGACACCAGTCCAGGCGGCGTGTCCGGGTTACCAAAGTCAGCCTCACCTTGTGCACTGTGCAGTCACTGTCACCACCGCTGTATAGTATGCCTCGCCTCGTCTCCCTCTCCCCTTGTTTTGCAGATGGCACCATGTATTGCTGGGACGGCGCGTGTAAGTTGTTTCCTTCTCATGTTAATGATGACGCCATGACACTGTTTGAACTTTTTGTGATGATTGGCATATCCCTGTTTGAGCAGAATTTGAGTAGAACTATGGCAATGTATTAGAGACGTCGTAAATCAGCTATATTTGGAATGTGTTAATTCATGCGATTGTGATCATGTCATTACAGCCAATTTGTACCCCTGAATAATCAAGCGGTTAGGAATATATGGATATTCTCCTTATTTTACAGTAATCTATATACTACCACTAAATATGAGTGTGTATCAATGGCCATGTTAGTTTCCTCATTTTCATGATGTAGAAACATGCACCACACTGTTGGTTTCATCTAACCATACATTAGGGAAGCAAATGTGCATATGGAGAACTCTATATTTGGAAGTAGTGAAATCCTGTAACGATTACCATGTGTACATACCTATATTCGCCCTTCAGCAATCAACGGCTAGAATAATATCCTCACAAAAATTTTGCCCACAGTACACGAGTATATTACAATGCATGGTCTGTTAGTTACCTTGAAGAACTTTTTTGTGAGGACAGAACATGATTCCATAACATGCATGACATGGTAGTTTCCTGTGAAGAATCGATTGCGGGATAACATGAGTATAACCATGCATGGCACTTCTATATTTTCGAACCCAGTATACATTTCCCTGTATTTTCCTCCCAGTTGCAACAGGGACATATCAATGTTGTTTCTTGCATTATCCTACTCATACTCTGAACAATCCTGATCTTACATTAACAATGCCTTTTCCTTTTTGATATGATGCAGTGTCCCTACAGTTACTGCCCTTTGTAATCACACCACCTTTGCCAAAAACAGGGAAGCACAACTGGTTCCTCGCTCGATCAGACGACGACAAAAGACTGATGATCATTCGGACACATGAGCCGGAAAAGTTATATTGCAGAAACCCCACTGTATACAAGCACCGTGAAATACGTGAGTATCCGGATAGTGGCTGTTACGTCTATGAGCAGGATACCAGCTTGTTGGGGCCTTCAGATTTTTTAGTTGGAGGCGGGTAAACAGCCTTTGTTCACAATCTCTGTTTCTCGGACTCAATTATCCGATTAACCAGGAGGTCACCGTTTGCAAGGACCGTGATGGCAGAGAGGCTCTGTTTGCTATGGAAAACTGTGTCTACACGACGAGCCCTAGGAGTTCGGGAGCAAACTCCCCTGATTGTCAACGATACAGCCTGCAGCCAAAAGAAGGTGAGAATGACAGAGGCATCCGGATTAACTTTGATCCTTGGATGTCTCAATTACGACAGGCAGTGATGTGGTTCAAGCCTTCAGGTTGATAGGTAATTGGGCTGTTGCGTCGAACGGGTGGTGTACTGGTGTCTCCGGATCATTGGTCGCTGAAGCAGGGCTGCAAATTATGATGGTGTTGGATCATCTCTTCGAATGACTTTGTTGTCTTTGCTGCTTGTTCTGGATGGGTAGTTCTTTCTTTTGTTATGCATATTCCTTGTCATTTGGTCATCCTCGTCTATGTCACTCTTACTATGTAATAGTTGGCTCTGTTTAGAATGTCATTCTCGTCTGGATCAGGAGAGTCTGAGCGCTGCAGATGGGTGCGTTTTGGTGGTGTAGCAAGACTTCGTATGAACTATCATGTCTTGTTGTTTATGTCAGTAGTAGTCACTAGTCAGTGTTTGAATGTTGTATATGTCGTTGTTTCGAACTGTTTATTGTCTCGAGCGACTAGTGAGCTAAATGAGGGCATCACCATTCTCCAGTGTTCAGAGTGTATCTCCTTTTTTCAAGTTATATAATTTGAGCTCAGTGTCTTTTCGATGATGTACACTTGTGTGGGCCAGTGAGGTGTCGTTGAATATAGGCTGAGTAGTAACGCAATGCCAAATAGGTCAATTATGACTCTCAGGCCGGGCTCTCAAAAGATCGTCAAAAAAAAGGCTGGGCTCTCCAAAAAAGAAAGAATAAGGACTCTTAAGCTGACATGTGGGTGCCACCGGTGTTTTCGTGCGCTTGCGCGCCGAGAGCATATTGGCGCGTGTTCGAAATTCAAGCTACCTTTTCATCCCCAATCTCCCGCCCCTCCCCCACCTCTGGAATCTCGATTCCTACTCCAGTTCCCCAAATCCCCCTCCTGTACTCCCTGTACTCAAGCTCACTATCATGTCACCGGTCAACACGGATCTCCGAGCCGAAGATCCTGAGGTCCGTCCTACCTTCGGTCGCAGCATGCTGTCACTCAACAGTGGCATGGCGGCGCTTGACGACCAGTTTGCCGGCAAAGTGCTGATGGTAACCATCAACGGCGACCGGCCTCCCGTCTCGCCGGACGACCTTGTCAAAGCTCTTGGCATTGCGCACGGCATCCAAATAAGTTCCTTGCTCATCGAAGTCTGACCGCCACCGGCTGATTTCTTCCCGGTGTTTGTTCTGCGATGGCGCACTGGTGAGCTTTGATCGGTGGAACCCAGGATGGGGCTTGGTGCCCTCTGAGCTTGAGTTTTTAACAAAGCTTACCTTCCACGGCATGCCTCGACGTGCTTGGAACAGCGAGTCCATGAATGAGCTTATCAACGACCTTGGAGGTGAGCTCGTAAGTATGTTTGTTCCTCTAGACAGCTGGGCTCTGACGGTTATGGCATGGATGAAGAAGCCGTCCACCATACCGAAGGTGATTGGTGTTGAGATACCGGTGCAATAATCGGGGTTGTACTATTCGTCACCACCAAGGCCGCCGCGGACCACGTTAGGGATGTACCTGTATCGAGTATTCGTGCATGTCGAAGAAGTGGTCAATTCATCAATCGAAGTCATGCCGCCGCCGCTGGTGCCAGGGTCCGTCGACGGCGTCCATTATAGGAGTCAACGTCGGACTTTTCCCATGTTGCTCGGAACGAGGGATGGCACATGGCCTACTCCATCGCGCGGCGGAGGCCACTGCTTCTTTGGGAGAAGAGGCAGGGCTGGCTGCCTGGATGTGCTCTAATTTGAGGTAACAACTGAATCTTGTCACATACTAGTTAAATCCGAGCTATGGGTGTGAAGCACTGATGTGCCATTACATCTGATTGTGACCTGTTCTAATTTTGTACCTGAACTTTTTGTAGATAGGGCTGTACATCAACTTAATGTGCTAGCAGAACTTATTGTGTTGTCTGTCTATTTTTTTCAAAGCATTCAAGATATTTCCCTGTCATTGATAAAGAAGATGAACCGTTATGTACGAGTTCGTTGGTTTCAACATATCCCTACCCGTAGCGATCCACTACTGCCATCCTGATTGTGCCGCCTGCGTGAAATTTTTGTATGCAAGTTAAGTGTGCTATGATGTTCTATATGATTGTGTCAACTATATAAGTTTTTACTGAGCAACAGCAATGCATATGGCTGAAAGATGTATTTACGAGCATCGACCGATGGGTCTCTCTCTCTCTCACACACACACACACACGCGCGCGCGCGCGCACACACGCACACACGCACAAGTGGGACCCGTTGAATTATTTCTTTGCTCGTGACAGCTTTTAATTAGGTTCCACTGTAATCTAACTTTTTTCTCAAGTTATTAATTGAGCTCAGTGACTTCAAAAAGTTGTACAGAAGCCTTGTTTGGGCCTTTCCGGCATCGCTGAATGTCGGCGGAGTAGCCATGTTAGGTTGTACTATACTACACAGGCCCTTTTTTCAACATCAGCAATGCAACTGGGCCGACAGTTGTACACAATATCCGGGTCAACTTGTTATTCTCCGCCCCGCTGGGCTGCAAACTTTCCTAGGAGGTATGCATTAGGCTTAACAAAAAAATGGACTTTAAGAAATAATAAATGGGATGTAATTATAATAACTGGGCAGTAACTATAAAAAAATGCACCAAACGCGTAATTAGTTTGAAAAATATATTATTTCCGGAATTTGAAAATTTTAATTTCATTACTTGTTGTGCGCGCAATATTTCGTTGGATTTTAATGTAATACAACTTTATTTTGAAATTATATTAATCTGACTAGAAATTTCGGATAAAAATATTTCAGATCCCATAAATATGTGGGAATTTTTTTTGAATTCTGTTTTGAGCGGTTGGTTGAAATTATTAATTGTTGTCCTAGCTAGAAAATGGGCTATACTTTTAACAAACTGTAAATGGGTTGTAGTAAATTCCATTAGAATTAAAAAATGGGCTGTACATTCTTACAAATCACAAATGGGCTATATGTTCTCTGCCACACACTTGTGGGCCTTCTAAGTTGACGCATATGCAAGGCTATGTCAACAACACACGGTTCTGGCAGCTATGGCTGTTGGATGTCCATCCAACGGATGTCGTGCTTCTTCTTCAATCTCGGATATTCTTGCTTCAGCCGCCCAAAAAATGATTCCTCCCCCTCACATATGGGGCGCACCGTTTCGGAGGCTGACCTGTGGGCCTACTAAGTTGACGCGTAAGGGCTTTGTCAACTTAGTCAATATAAACGATTCTAGCTGCAGTGACCGTACGATGTCCATCCAATGGCCGTAGTGCTTCTTCAACCTCTGGTCTTCTTGCTCCAGCCGCCCAAAGCAGCGCCAGTCGTGCCGCGTGCTCCTAACTCCCGTGGCCGGCTGTGATGCCGCGGAGGCCTCACCGCCCCGTACTACTCCCACCGCTGGCCAGGCCATCCCTCTACTCACCCACACCCCCTGTTATTCCACGGCGACGGCAGCCTCACACCGCAACCGAACCAGTGAACCCCCGTACTCCTCTCCGCGCGGGCCTCCACTGCCGCGTCTTCCCCGGCTCCGTGCCGTCCCCTTCCTAGGCCTCGCTATCGTCCACCGCCCTGGTGCTCTCGGCGCGGCGTAGTCAACGTGGTCAAGGAACGGCTTCCATCGGACGTGGACTGTACGTTGAGGGGCTGACAGCTGGGTCCACGACGGCAGCAAGGAAGTGCCTCCTTATTACGCTGAAAATAATGATTTCTCCACCTGACAGCAGGGACCCACCGGATGGGCCACCGTATTCATGAAAAAACGTTTCCCCCCTGACTGCTGGGACCCATCGGACGGGCCACCGTATTGCGCAAAAAAAACGTTCCCCCCGCTGTCAGCTCGGACCCACCGGAAGTGCCTCCTTATTATGCACAAAAAATGAATACTCCCCCTGCTGGTTGGGAGCCACCTTGGTGGGAGGCTGACTTATGGGCCTACTAAGTTGACGGGGACGGAGTGCGTTGTCAACTTAGTCAATATTAACGATTCTAGCTCCAGTGACCGTACGATGTCCATCAAACGGCCGTAGTGCTTCTTCAATCTCTGGTCTTGTTGCTCTAGCCGCCCAAAGCAGCGCCGGTCGTGCCGCATGCTCCTGCCTCCCGTGGCCGGCTGTGCTGCCGCGGAGGCCTAACCGCCCCCTACTATTCCCACCGTTGGCCAGGCCCTGCGACGACGGCAGCCTCACACCGCAGCCGAACCAGTGAACCCTCGTACTCCTCTTCGCTCGGGCTTCCACTGCCGCGTCTTCCCCGGCTCCGCGTCGTCCCCTTCCTAGGCCTCGTCGTCGTCCACCGCCCTGGTGCTCTCGGCGCGGCATGGTCAACGTGGTCAAGGAACGGCTTCCATCGGACATGGACTATACGTGGAGAGGCTGACAGCTGGGTCCACGGCCGCAGCAAGGAAGTGCCTCCTTATTACGTGCGAAATAATTATTCTTCCACCTGACAGCGGGGACCCACCGGACGGGCCACTGTATTTCATGAAAAAAAACGTTTCCCCCTGACTGTTGGGACCCACCAGCTACATCTTCGCACACAAGGAAGTACGTCCAGGCAAAAAACGATTCGCCCCCCTGACTGCTGCGACCCACCAACTACATCTCCACACGCAAGGAAGTGCCTGACAGTCGGGACCCACCTGGTCGAAGCGTACATAGCATTGTCATTCTAGTCGCGAACGTGTACGTACATACTGGTCGATGTAGAGGCGCGCACGTGTCGTAGTAGAGGCGCGCACGTAGCATGTACACGTACGTACAGCGGCCAGTGTGCAAGAAAGAAAATACGGCCACGTACGTACATACGGGTAGGGTCTCGAACGCCTACTCGCGCATACGTACGGCTAGGGCTCATTACATGGCTGGGTCGGAACGGAAAAGCAGCGTCGTCATCGTGTTCATGGGGAGCCAACCGGCTGGGTCGGAACGGAATGCGTCGTCGTGTTCATCGGGAGGCTTGGACGGAACAGCCAATGGAAACGAAGCCTGGAATACCGCAGAACGGAGGAAATGGCCTTGGGTTCGACCGGCCACGTTCGAAACAGGATCCTGTTCAACGAGAGGGGTCTGGCGTACCGCAAAACGGAGGAAACGGACGTCCTACGGTGGAAACAGGGGTCCTGTTGATCGGGAGGGGTGTGGCGTACCGCAAAACGGAGGAAACAAACTTGTGTTGGAGCGCTACAGTCAAAACGGGGGTCCTGTTCATCGGGAGGGGTGTGGCGTACCGCAAAAAGGGGACTCCACGGGATACTGTTCATCTCCAACATCGACCCCCTCCAGCCTCCACGGGCTACTGTTCATCCACTGTCGACCTCCTCCAGCCTCCACCTGCGACTGTTCATCCACGGGCTCTTGTTCATCCAGCCTCCACACCGCGCGCTACTCCACCGGCTACTGTTCAACCAGCCCTCTCCACGGGCTCCTGTTCAACCACTCCTCCACGGGCTACTGTTCATCCTTCCCTCCACCGTCTACTGTTCATTCTGCCCTACACGGGGTGGCCTGTTCATCCAGCCCACCACGGGGTCCTGTTCATCCAGCCCCAACCGGCTCGACCGATCGGGGTACTGTTCATCTAGAGGCAACACCACGGGGTCCTGTTCATCCACCCCCACCGGGAACTGTTCATCCAACCCCCCCTGCAACGCTAACTGTTCATCGAGAGGCAGCATCGATCGGCTTCAGTTAGCAGCAGTAGGGAACGAATCGCTAGATCGGGTTCAGTTAACAGTCGTCGATCGATCGCTCGGGTTCAGTAACGCGTAGCCTGCTGTGCAATCGCTCGGGTTCAGTTAGAGCCCAACGCCTCGCACACACGCGCGTACGTACGGGAGAAACGCGCATCGCTCGGCCCCCGACCACCCACCGTAACCGGGGACTCCCTGATATTTTCCGTGCCCTCGCTTCTACCATGGTTTTTTCCGTCATAGACGGCCAAAGAATGTCATGCAGCTGCATCTCCGGCCCGCCCAGTACGAAAAGCCCATTTTCTGTCATGATTTTTTGTCATAGAAGTAGGACCCCAGCACATCTATGATGATACCGGGTTTTGTCACAATTATCTTCATAGAAGTGTCATAAGTATGACAGAAAAAAATTTCGTTCGGCCCAAAATGTCACGGATGTGTCTTTTTTTTGTAGTGCTCGGCGGGATCCTAGCCGAGGAAATCCAAAAGACCCTCGGCAAGCGCCTTGCCAGGGACGACTACAACGCCATGGCAAGACCCTTGCCCGGTCCCCGGCAAGACTCTTGCGGAAGGCATCAGCGGGGCCACTGCCAGGCCCGCACCAGCCAAGACTCCACCGTCGTCCCCAAGCAGCTGCTAGCTCAACCAGCTAGGCAGGCACCTGCGTGGCGATGGGCGGCCTCTACACCGACTCAGCAAGCACCTGCGTGGTGGCATGCAACCCTTCGTGAAGGCTCCACCACCGCGCCAGCCCAGCAGCCAGCCAACATGGCGCCACGACGCCTCGTCAGCTCGAACGGGTGTCAAGACCAGGCGAGGCGGCGACAGCTGGGACGTGCTTCCTCGTCATCCCCGATAAAACAAGGGGGACAAGTCGGCAGCGCACCAAATGCGTTTGTCCGACGGTCCCAGAGGATAGGCTTATCAACTGTAGACCTTTCCACCTCCTGTGTGCCACTATGGCAACCCCTTTTTGCCTATAAATGGAGGTCTGAGGCGACCAGGAGAGGGATTCGGCTTTTTTGGGCAAGTTGCACCCCGTAGGTAGCTCAAGAACACAAGAACATCCAATACATCCACCAAAGCAGGACTAGGGTATTACGCATCTTCGTGGCCCGAACCTGGGTAAATGATCCGTGTGCTTCCTGTCAGACCTGCTCTTTGCACAACCTCGCGCCCGCTGACCATAGAAGGGATCCCAGTGATTCCATAGGTGTTGTTCCCACCGACATCTTTGGCGCGCCAGGTAGGGGCATGGCGCAGTTGTGAAAATCTGGTCTGATCGAAGAAGCGGCTTCATCGTGGTCGCCATTCCAAGGAAGAAGACGACCAGGCATGACGGCGCTGTCTGCGGATGAGGTGGGCGCCCTTACAACGACAGAAAAGCTAAGTCACATGAAACTTGAAGCAATTTCCTTTTTATGTATGAGGTTATTGTCCTCGAAGGTCCTACCCTATGTATGGAAACCTGCACGCGAAGGGGCCCTTCCGCAATTGGCAACGCCCTTGTTCTGTTTCGAGTCCGCTCAACAACTTGAGCGGCCGTGTCGAGAGTGGAAGGATAGCCTTCCGCAATTGGCAATGCTCTCGATTCTGACTCGAGTCAAGCTCGACAGTTCGAGCGACCACGTTGAGAGCGGTAAGGTGGTTCACTCGGCAGCAAGCACACGTGGCAGGCCATTGGGGATCCGTCCCCAAGGTGTCGCCCTGGGTTTACGCGCAGGCGCGCCTACCCGGTTAACGTAGGGCGGACATACAAGGGAAGATCAAACAGGAAAATAACATGCATTGTATCAAAAGTACTGCAGAGTTATAGTACATCAAGTGTTGCTGCGGTTCTAACTAAAGATAAAAATGGTCTTGGTCGTGAACCTGCAGCGGCAGTCAGAAACGGGGTGCCTAATTCCGACGCAGGCCCTCCACCCTCTGGATTCGGTCGATGCGGCTGATGATGGGCTTGATACGCTCCTTGAGCACCGTCAGGTCCGCATCCTCCAGCAACCTCTCCAGCGCGGCTTCGAAGTCGAGGTTGGGGTTCCAGTGCGCCACCTTGGTGAGGACCTTAGTCATGGCACCCCGGCAAAGCCGCCGGGCCTCATCGGCCAGGGAGGTCACCCGATTGGAGTGGAACTGCTCCAGGGCGCCGAGGACGCCCTCGAAGAAGATGGTCAGCTTGGCGTTGGGGCTCACGTTGCGCTCCGGGGTATACCTCATGTTTGGCATCCCCATGGTAGCCAGCCGCGTGGTGATCCTGCCGGCGACGCCTTCGAGGCGCCCGATCTAGCGATTCTCACCCTCCACAAAGTCTTTGTGATTGGCGGTCTCGTTCTTCCGCAGCTGCTTCTCGGTCTCTAGATCCTTGGCCAGGTTCCCCTCACGGGCCATGCCCTCCGACAACATCCCCTCGAGACCCTCCAGCTTCAGCTTGAGGTCTTTGATGGAGTTGTTGGCCTCGGAGAGCTGCCCAGCCCTGCTGAGGGCCGCGTCCTGTGCCTCAACCAGAGCGCTGTTGAGCGTGTCCTTCTCCTTGGACAGCTTCAGGACCTGGTCTTTCAGCCCGTCCTGCTCCACCTCCAGCTCCTTCACCTTGTCGGCGTGAACCAGAGCCTGGGCATTGAGTGCCTCTCCGTGCCTCTGCTCCAGCTAATGGGTCTGCTGCACGACGAGCTTCTCCACCTCCTCGTCCTTGCCGCGGAGAGTCATAGCAAGCTTCTCCTCGCGAGCCGCAAGGTCCTCCTCCTGGGAGTTCAGCATGGCCTGGTGCTGGGTTCGAGCGGCCTCGGCTTCGGTGGCCAGGTTCTTCGCCGTCTCCTGGGCCTTCTCGAGGTCGGCCCGCTTCATGGTGAGCTCCACCTCGCGCTTGGCCAGCTCGCCCTGGGCGGCCTTCAGCTCCTCACAAGCTTGGCGGAACCAAGTTTGCGTCTCGGCGACGCGTCCCTTGAGGTCTGCCTCCACCTTGTCCATCGTAGCCATCCTGGACTTGGCCTTGTCCAGGCGGGCGCGATGGAGCGCCTGGAGCTTCCGAAAGGTGGCGCCCATGGCCTGGAGAAGCCGCTCCTCCTGAGAACCGTCGCCACCAGCGCTCGCTCGTCAACAACCTCGAGCCCGGCGGCGGCAAGCACCTCCTCGTCAAACACCTCTCCCTCGATGGGTGCCCTGGAGCTCGACGTCCCTGGAAGGTGGACGATAAGGTCATCGCTCACCCTCAGATACCTGTCGGAGCCAGAGGCAGCAGAGGAGGAAGGATGTTCATCAACCACCTCCTCCTCGGCAGCGGCCTTGCCGGCCTCCCTGGCAGGCCCCTTACCGGGCTCTCCAGCAGACCCCTTGGCGGCGTCCTAGGCAGCGCCCTTGGCGGCCTCATCGGCGGCAATCTTCTCGGCCTCCGCCTCGGCGTCCTTGGCGACATCCTCGATGACGGTGTCTATGTCCTCCTGGCCCACCGACGGAGGATCTGGATATCGAGAAGGGGATGAAGCGGAGCCGAGACCAAGATTCAAAGAGAAAAAGAAAAGACAGGGATGGAAGGCGAACGACGAACCCATGCCGGGCTGGGAAGAAGTGGCCCCTTTCTCGCCGACGTTTGGTGCCAAGGTGGAGCCACCGGTGCTCGAGTTGTCCTCCTCCTCCTCCGTGTGCATGGGCTCGGTGCTTGGCGCCGTTGCCGGGGACGCCCCTCGAGGCGGTGTGGTCGATGGGGGCGGCGTGTTGGGGGTGGCCCTCAGTGGCTCCTCCTGCTGCTGTCCTCCTCCTGCGATCTCGGCAAGGTCAGCGCCAATGGATCATGCCCACCAACACATGACGACGAGGAGCGAGTGGCGAACTTACGCTGGGGGCTGCTCCGGGGGCTGCTGTCCGGGCTACTCACCACCACCAGTGGCACCCTCGAGGTGCCCGCCGGGGGCTGGCCGCAGGCCGAGGACCTGTCCCTCTTGACCCTCTAGGCCAGCGTCTCCACATCCCTGCAAAACTGGAAACAATCCAAGATAAGCGGCACAGTTTGAGGAGATGGAGATGACAAAAAGGGGGAGGGAACAAGAAGCTTACTCCTCCTCCTCTGCTGTCTTCCTCTTCCTCCTTGGGCTGAGGGACCCGAAGTTAAAGACGACCTCCGTGCCGACGTCTGCCGAAGGACGGGAAGGAGGTGGGGTCTGAGCGCGCTTAGACGAAGAAGAGGCGGATGCTTTCATCTTCGCCACCGCGGCCCTCACCAACTTCTTCGCTGCCGCAGCCCTCGTGAGGCACGCAGACCCCTCCTGGGCTTGCCGCAGTTGCACGACCCTGCCGGGCCGGACCGGCTCGCCAGAGGTGGCCCGCCGCAGGACTCGCCCTGTCCCCATGACCGGAGGGTCGACAGCCTCGTCCTCCTCCTCTGATGACTCGTCGACCACATCTTCGACGAGAGGGGACACGGTGCCGGTGCTGCTGGCCTCCCTAGCGGACTCCGCCCACTGGGCAAGCTCCTTCTCCTCCGCGGCCGCCGCGGCCTTATCCT
The DNA here is from genome assembly GCF_018294505.1 of Triticum aestivum. Taxonomy (NCBI): domain Eukaryota; kingdom Viridiplantae; phylum Streptophyta; class Magnoliopsida; order Poales; family Poaceae; genus Triticum; species Triticum aestivum. The sequence continues at coordinate 97,096,948 of NC_057814.1, read as the reverse complement.
CCACGCCGCCGGCGCTGCCGGCCTCTTTGGCGAGCTCCGCGTCCGCCGCCCTGGCGGCAATGTAATCCAGCTCTGCCTCGGTGGTGTCCTGGACGAACCGCGGCTCATCACGGACGTACTTCTCCTCCAGGGTGTCGAAAAACTCCTGCACCAGCTCCTCTGGTGGCTCAGCCCAATTTGGGACAAGGCCGTGCGCGTTGAACTGCGGGATCATGGCGATGATGTCGTTTGGACGCGAGTTGTTGCTCAGCGGGACCAGGCAACTTAAACAAGGGCCCCTTGGCGACCTTTCTAGCCTTCGCGACGGCCTTCGCGACCTTACCGGACCGCTCGACCTTGCCGTCACGGTTCACGTCGAGCTGGAAGAGCTGCTGGCAAAAGTGGGCGTGCCCCATCACTGTGAGGTTGTGGTCGAGGCCGGGGAGAAGCCTCATGATGTCAGCCGCATTCGTGAAAAGACAGGCCGGCCTCCCCTTGTTGTGCAGCGGGGTGATTCGGCGGTGGATGAAATCCGCCCCGATCATCTCGAGGGTAAGCCTGGCCTTGGTAAGGCGAAGAATCCTGGTGGTGGCGACCGTAAGCTTCGCGTCATCGGCATGAACATCTCTCCAGTCACTGCGGCGAACCAGCGGCGCCCGACGAACCTCCCAGAATGCTGGTGGATCCTCCTCCTATCCAGCACCACTGGCCCCGTCATTCTTCCCACCTCTCCTTCTGGGCGCCCTCCGGGTAGGTTCCCTTGGACCTTGGGATCCAGGCGACACAACCGGAAATGGCACCCCCCTTCTGGATCCGAGGGAAGAAGTAGTGGCGGAAGAGCGCCGTGTTGGGATGCAACCCGACGAAGCCCTCGCAGAGGTGCACAAAAAGAGCCATGCATGCCACGGCATTATAGGAAAAATCCAGAAGGTGGAAGCCGTAGGTGTGCATGATGTCGCTGAAGAAATCAGAGAAGGGGGGCAGAGGCCGCAGGAGAAGTAGTCGATGAAGAACGGGTACCGATTCGCGCCGACCTCGGCGAAGGCAGCAGGGATGACGCGCGTGGCCGGGTGCCCCGTCGTCTCCCCTCCCGTCTTGCACCCCCACAGATACTTGAAGTAGTCCCGGAGGTGGACCGCATCGACTGCCGTGGGGAAGTAGGCGGATTGCGTCCGCCGCACCGCCAACTCTCTCTCCGGCGGTTCACTTGTCCCGGCATCCTTGGCCACTCCCTTGCCTCTATTGGTTTTGGGTGCCATGGCGGCTGCAGGAGGCGAGGAATGAAGGATGGTGAAAGTGTGGCGGCGGCGAGTGAAGGCAAAAGATTGAAAGGGAGGTAGAAGGGGACGGCGGTTCCAAGATTGGGGAAAGCACGGAGGGTAAATGAGCAGCGCGCCCGCGGTTATTCCTTTTTACAGGGAAGGCGCGGGCCGCCTCTTTTCCCATTAACTACGATGTGACACATGCGTGTAGGAATCGTCCCACGCATGACCCCCACATCACAAACGATCCTCCATGTTGCGCGTTCAACGCAGGTCGTGGGGAAGCGCAGCGGACGAAACAGTTACCACGGTAAAAATCCGCCCCGCCTGCCCGCGCACCATTCTGGCCTGGCCCAACAACGCGTCGCGCTTATGGGTGGCCCAGACCCGGGGGCTCCTGTCGGTGTACAAAAGTAGGGGCTCTCCTTTTGACACCTTTACTTATGCACGGGAAGTCAGAGCCGCGCGCCGCGACCACCCTTAGCAGGGCAGAGGAGGGAAGCCGGAGAGAAGCCAAAGCACAAGACAACCAAGGCAACGCCAAGACCTGGAACACAAGAGAGCAAGAGGGCGAGGTAGGCTCCCTCGGCAAGATCCTTCCCGAGGCAGCCTCCATAGTCCCGGCAAGAGCCTTGCCGAGGCAACCTGCCCGATGCGAGTGGAGCAAGCCACCCTTGAGCCCATGCGTCCCAACACTACCAGCTACGTTGGAACCAAGGCTCGGGAGGCGCCTCTGTGGTGGCATGTAGATCTTCGTCAAGATCATAAACATGTGAGATCAGATGAGGACCAGAAGTGTCGGAGTAAATGGCCACGGGTAGCCTAACTGACTGCCCCTGGTTCTTCTGAAAAAATTATCAGGCCTTCGGGCCTCCAAGAACTCCGAGCATTGGGCCGCCTTCCCTGGCCGGCTACCTCTGAAGCCGACTCCCGGAAGGCGACCCAGCCTCACCAACTCCTCCCCAGGGCGACTACGGGGTGGCCGGCTCCTAGGAGCCGGCCGAGACCACAACCACCAAAGCTGTTCCCACATAACGGCGACACGACGGGGTGTGGCCACAGTGCGGCCCACTACCCCAAAGCCCGAGACGGGCATGGCTACAGGAGGCCGTACGGGACAGCCGTCTCCCGTGTGGCTCGGCACTGTAGCCATGCTGGCCTCAACGTCACCCACGACTGACTCCCGTACGGCCCACGGGCGGCGGGCCCCTTCAGCCAGAGAGAGGCATGAAGGCGGCCTGGCCTTTCCCAGTCGGCCAAGAGCGTAGCCGGCCTCCAGAAGCCGGCTACTCCCTTCCTCGAAGCAGGAGCCCCATTAAGGAGACAAGACGAGGTAAGGCTACAGTGAGAGCCCCCGAGGCGGCCCACTGTAGCCACGCTTACCTCGACAAAGCCCTCGTCATCAGAGGCGCGGCTACAGTAAGCAGCCGCCGACAAGACCCTAGGCGGTGGGGCCGGCCTGTCGACCAAGTAGCCGGCAGCCGACGGGACCCACCAGCCAGCGGGACCCAGCAGCCGGCGGGACCCAGCAGCCGGCGGAGAAGCCGGCGAGTGTAGACACTGACGGCTGGGACCAGAGCCCAGTCGGATTACCATTGTACCCCCGGGGGGTAGGCCTATATAAACCCCCCGGAGCACCCATGCACAGGGTTGGTTTCCAAGCATAGTTTGCACCTAAGCATAGTTGGCCTCTGAGCATAGAGTTGCCTTCTTAGCATAGCACACACACCATAGATAGAGAGAAGCAAGAGCTAGCCTTGTTCTTCTTCTCCCTTGATTTCAACAGCTCTAGGAGCGATTGTAGCTACCTTTCATCGATCTAGTGATCATGCGGAGACCCCGCAGAGCAGGACTAGGGGTGTTATCTCCTCGGAGAGCCCCGAACCTGGGTAAGATCCGCCGGCGTGCATGTCTTCGCCTCATCCCGTTTCCGGGCACCGGCGACATTTTATTGGCTCCCACAATGATAAGCCATCCCTTGGCATATGTCGCACCAACCACCCGACATTTGGCGCGCACCTTGGGGCCAGGTGCACCGTCGTCCGGAGACCTGTTCTGGACGGGAACCCTCTTCCTCCCCCGCGAGCGCAGCCAGCCTGCTGCGCCCGATGGCGTTTGCCTTGACGCGCTGCAAGGCGTCGACGACGCCAGCGCAGCGAGTTGCCTCGCCGATCTGCTCGGTGAGACTCGCATCTCCGACGAGCCTGCGTCCGACGCAGGCACTGACTACCCCGAGAGCCGCCTCGTCAGCCTCCTCGACCAGCTTCACGTCTCCGGCGAGCCTGCTGCAGATGTGGAGTCGGTCGGCTCCACCGACCCGATGCTCATCGACTCCGACACCGCGTCGCTTGACGCCTACCCCTCCGACATGGTGCTCTTCGACGACCCCCTCCCTCGAGCTGACAGCGGCAGCTGCGCTGTCACCGAAGTGCTGGTCATCAACCACGTCTCCAACTCGGGCGAGAATGCCCGCGACCCTCAGCGAGCGGCGATGCACGACCTCTCCATCCCCATCCCGGCCGACGCCGACGCCGAGACCCTGGAGGCACGCCGCCTTGCCCTCATCGCAGAGGGCCAGAAGATAGCCTCGATGAGACGTCTCACCGAGGCCCACCAGCGCGAAGTCGACCGCGCCGCCTAGCGGCCCGAGCCGAGCCGGCTTCATCCAGAAGCGCGGCGCAGCCGTTGCCAGCATGCTGGGTGCAGATCGCCCCGTCTACGCCACCCCGCTCGAGAATCTGCGAGCCGCTCAGGCAGCTGCAGAGGAGCTCAATGGGCTGGGAGCCAATGAGCTCCCCTACATGACAAGACGGATCCAGCAGCTGATCGACGCGGCTGCAGAACGGCACGAAGCCGGCGCCCGTGTTGACAGTCATCCCCCGCGCAGGGAGCACGCCACGACGTCCCACTCGCCGACTGTGAGCGGCGCGCGCCAGAAGAAAGACAAGGAGCCGGCTGCCAGCCACAGCCGGACTCACATCACCATCAAGCGCGACGCGGAGGGCCGCCCTCGAGCAGTAGAGCACCAAGGAAACCTGCCTCCTCCCCCGCCTCGAAGAGAAAGACGCCTCACTCCGCCGCCCATCACACATCCGACTCTTGGCGGCCGACTCGGCCGCCGAGAAGGAGTCAGCGAGAGTGACGCCCGCCACAGGATCGACCGCCTTGCTCGATCCTTGGCGTTAGAAGAAGAAGATGATGTCGGCCCGCCGTGCTTTGGCCCACGCATCCGCGACGAGCCCTTCCCCAAAGGGTTCTCGCTCCCCAGAGACACACCCAAGTACAACGGCTCCGTGAAGCCGGAAGATTGGCTCATCGACTACTCCACGGCCGTCAGCATAGCCAACGGCAATCGGCGCGTCGCCGTGAAGTACGTCCCCTTGATGCTGCAAGGCACGGCGCGCACATGGCTCAACAGCCTCAAGCCCTACAGCATCAACAGTTGGCTGGACTTCACCGATGTTTTCGTCCGCAACTTCACCAGCACCTACAAGCGGCCTCCCAAGCCTCGCCAGCTCTCCCTCTGCGTCCAGGGGCCCAACGAGTCGACCCGCGACTACCTCACGTGATTGGCCGAGCTCCGCAACTCCTGCGAGGGAGTCCACGAGGTCCAGGCCATCGAGTACTTCACCGCCGGGTGCCGAGAGGGCACCCTCCTCAAGCACCGACTCCTCTGCGACGAGCCGGCTACCCTCGATGAATTGCTGGTCATCGCCGACAAATACGCCACTGCCGACTCCTCAATGAAGACCGAGCTCCGAGTGGACGCCTCGCGGAAAGTAATTGCTCCGGCTCCCAAGACGCCGGCCGGCGACCCTAACCGGCGCCCCTACCAGAACGACCACAAGCGCAAGGGCCCCATGCCGACTTCCTCCAGTCGGCAGGTGGCCACAGTTGAAGACGAGCAGCCCGAAGATCGGCTCGCTCCCAAGAAGAAGGGTGGCTGGCCGCCTTGGCAGCCGTCTTTCTCCTACGAGCAAGCTCTAGATGCCCCCTGCAAGTTCCACAGCGGCGCGAAGCCGTCCAACCACCCAACCCGGAAATGCCACTGGCTCACCCGCGTCACCAAGGGTGAGGGAATGTTTCCGCCTCCGCCTCCCGGCCAGCCGCCTCCAGCCCCCCAGCAGCCGGCGGCTCGGCCGGCAGTCGGCGCCATCCAAGACGAATTTCCCGAAGAGCACGCCGCCTACGTCATCTTCACTAGTCAAGCCGACGACAAGCGCAGTCGACGCCGACAACACCAAGAAGTGAATGCAGTCGCCTCTAGCACCGCCGAGTTAATGCACTGGTCAGAAAAGCCAATCAGCTGGAGCCAGGCCGACCACCTAGAGGTGATGCCTTCGCCTGGCTCCTATGCAATGGTCTTGGACGTCACCCTCGCGACGGAGAGGCGAGCTGCCAGATTTTCCCGCATCCTGATAGATGGCAGAAGCAGTATAAATATACTGTACCGCGATACCATGGAAAAGCTGAACATCAAAGCGAAGCAGCTCATGCCGAGCCGCACCGTCTTCCATGGTATCGTACCCGGCCTGTCTTGCTCTCCAATCGGCAAGATCAAAATGGATGTTCTCTTCGGAGACAAAGATCATTTCCGCCGGGAAGCAATATGGTTCGAGGTAGTGGATCTGGAGAGCCCCTATCATGCACTATTTGGCCGACCTGCTTTGGCCAAGTTCATGGCTGTGCCCCACTACGCCTACCTGAAGATGAATATGCCGAGCTCGAAGGGGATCATCACGGTAGCCGGCGACTACAAGAAGTCCATCGAGTGTGCCTTGGCCAGCAGCCGGCTGGCCGAGTCCCTCGTGGTGGCAGAAGAGAAGAAGATGTTGGAACGGGTTGTGGCCATGGCCGGCAAGCAGCCGGCCTTGTCCCCCAACCCCAAGGATTGTGATGCGCAGGGCTCCTTCCAGCCTGCCAAAGAGACGAAGAAGATACCTCTGGACCCGGAGAACCTGGAGAGGTTCGCTGTGATTGGGGCGAACTTGGACAGTAAATAGGAAGGCGAGCTCGTCGACTTCCTCCGTGAGAATCGAGACATCTTTGCATGGTCCCCAAAGGACATGCCAGGTGTCTCGAAGGATTTCGCCGAGCACAAATTACATGTCCGAGCTGACGCGAAGCCGGTCAAGCAACCCCTCCGCCGACTATCAGAAGAGAAGCGAAGAATTGTGGGAGAAGAGATAGCCCGGCTCCTTGCCGTCGGCTTTATCATGGAAGTGTTCTTTCCAGAGTGGCTTGCCAACCCAGTTCTGGTTCTAAAGAAGAATAACAAGTGGCGTATGTGTATAGACTACACTAGTCTGAACAAGGCTTGCCCAAAGGATCCGTTTGCTCTGCCACGGATTGACCAAGTGATAGACTCCACAGCCGGATGCGAGCTATTAAGTTTTTTGGATGCATACTCAGGGTATCATCAGATGAAGTTGGACCCGGCTGACCGCCTGAAGACTGCCTTCATCACACCCTTTGGAGCTTTCTGCTACCTGACAATGACATTCGGCTTGAGAAATGCTGGTGCCACTTTTCAGTGTTGCATGCAGAAATGTCTCTTGAAACAACTCGGCGGAAATGCCCACGTCTATGTAGACGATATCGTGGTGAAGCCAGAGAAGCGCGGTACCTTGCTGGAAGACCTGAAAGAAACATTCGCCCACTTGCGCCGATTCCAGATCAAGCTCAATCCCGAGAAGTGCGTGTTCGGAGTGCCAGCCGGCCAGCTGCTAGGCTTCCTGGTCTCCGAACGCGGCATTGAGTGCAACCCCGTCAAGATCAAGGCCATCGAGAGGATGGAGATTCCCACCAAGCTGCGAGATGTGCAGAAGTTCACTGGCTGCTTAGCCTCCCTGAATCGCTTTATCAGCCGACTAGGAGAGAGGCTCTCCCCCTGTACCGACTCATGAAGAAGTCCACTCACTTTGAGTGGAATGATCAAGCCGACCAAGCCTTCCATGAGTTGAAGAAAATGTTGACCACTCCGCCTGTCCTGGCTGCGCCAACTGAGAAGGAGCCCATGCTCCTCTACATCGCCGCGACAAGCCGAGTCGTCAGCACTGTTGTTGTGGTCCAGCGCCCGGAGGAAGGCCGAGCCCAGCTAGTCTAGAGGTCGGTCTACTATCTCAGCGAAGTACTGTCCAGCTCAAAGCAAAACTACCCGCACTACCAGAAGATGTGCTATGGGGTGTACTTCGCTGCCAAGAAATTGAAGCCCTACTTCCAAGAGCACCCCATCACGGTCGTGTGCACTGCCCCGCTCGCCGAGATCATAGGCAGCCGGGATGCATCCGGCCGGGTGGCCAAATGGGCCATTGCCTTGGCGCCCTACACGATCTTCTATCAACCCCGCACCGCCATCAAGTCACAAGCATTGGCCGACTTCCTCGTCGACTGGGCCGAGACCCAGTACTTACCGCCGGCTCCCGACTCTACCCATTGGCGAACGCACTTTGACGGGTCCAAGATGCGCACCGGCTTGGGAGCCGGCATCGTCCTCACCTCTCCCAAAGGCGACAAGCTCAAGTACACGCTGCAGATCCACTTCGCCGCCTCCAACAACGTCACCGAGTACGAGGCGCTCGTACATGGGCTCCGGCTAGCCAAAGAACTCGGCATACGCCGGATCCTGTGCTACGGCGACTCAGACTTGGTGGTCCAGCAATCATCTGGCGACTGGGACACCAAGGACGCGAACATGGCGAGCTACCGTTTCCTCGTCCAGCAGATAAGCGGATACTTCGAAGGGTGCGAGTTCCTTCACGTGCCAAGGGCCGACAACGACCAAGCAGATGCCCTAGCACAGATCGGCTCCACCCGACAAGCCATACCGACTGACGTCTCCCTCCAGCGCCTCCTCAAGCCGTCCATCAAGCCGTCCCCAGAGTCGGATTCCATCTTCGTACCGCCTGCGCCAGATACAGTCGGATCCGACTGGAGAAATCCCACAGGCGGCACGAGGACTTCGACAACTGGCCCGGGGACTGCCGTAGTGGCACCCGGCCCGGGGACTTCAGAACCCGGCCCGGGGACTGCAGCAGTCGGCCCGGGGACTGCAACGACACAAGAAGCGGTGGCCGACTCCAATGCAACACCCAACCCACCCACCCGAGTCATGGTGGCCACAGTAACAGAAGAAGAAGTCATAGCTCCCTCATGGGCCCAGCCCATCCTCAAGTTCCTAGTCAGCAGAGAGCTGCCGGCTGATGACATCTCAGCAAGACTAGTGCAACGACGAGCCGCAGCATATACAATAATCAACAGAGAGCTTGTGAAGCGCAGCGTCACTGGAGTCTTCCAGCGTTGCGTCGAGCCAGAAAAAGGAGTGGCAATCCTCAAAGACATCCACCAAGGCGAATGCGGCCATCACGCAGCCTCAAGATCCCTCGTGGCCAAAGCTTTCCGCCACGGTTTCTTCTGGCCGACTGCCTTGGAGGATGCTAAAGAAATAGTCAAGAGCTGCAGAGGATGTCAAGTTTTTAGTTCCAAGCAACACCTGCCGGCTTCTGCCCTCAAGACCATTCCCCTTACTTGGCCTTTTGCGGTCTGGGGACTGGACATGGTGGGCCCTTTCAAGACAGCCCGCGGCGGCCTGACACATCTACTCGTTGTTGTGGACAAGTTCACAAAGTGGATCGAAGCCAAGCCGATTAAGAAGCTGAACGGGCCGACTGCCGTGACATTCATCACCGACATCACTACTCGGTACGGCGTGCCGCACAGCATCATCACCGACAACGGCATGAACTTCGCCAAAGGTGCACTGCCACGTTTCTGCGCGACGCAGGGCATCCGACTAGACTTAGCGTCCGTTGCCCACCCGCAGTCAAACGGCCAGGTCGAACGAGCAAATGGACTCATCCTCTCCGGCATCAAGCCCCGACTGGTTGTACCACTGGAGCGATCGGCCGGCTGCTGGCTCGAAGAGCTGCTGGCTGTCCTCTGGAGTCTGCGCACTACACCCAACAAGTCAACCGGCTTTACTCCATTCTTCCTCGTGTACGGTGCCGAGGCTATCATCCCAACAGACATCGAGTTCGACTCGCCTCGGATCACCATGTACACAGAGGAGGAAGCCAAAGAAGCAAGAGAAGACGGCGTCGACCTACTGGAAGAAGGCCGACTGTTAGCCCTCAGCCGGTCCGCCATCTACCAGCAAGGGCTGCCCCGCTACTACAACCGCAAGGTCAAGCCAAGATCCTTCCAAAAGGGCGACCTTGTGCTCCGGCTGATCCAGCGAACAGCCGATAGCACAAGCTCTCGGCCCCTTTGGAAGGCCCCTTCGTCGTCAGCAAGGCACTCGGCAACGACTCCTACTACTTGATCGACGCGCAAAAACCAAGAGCACGCAAGAGAGACGACTCCGGCAAGGAGTTGGAGCGACCATGGAACGCAAACCTCCTAAGACGATTTTACAGCTGAAAAGCAGTATGTATCACGCTCCCCTTTTGTATTAAGTACAAACCAACAGGCCCCCCGAACAGTACTCGGGGACTGCCTTTTCATTTACCTATGAATGACGAGTGTCATATCCATGAATGTATTATTACATTTTGAATTCTTGTCCGGCACCGGGTTCGACTAGTCGGCCCGGGGACTGGCCGCCTTGCGCTATATTGAAAGTTCTTCCTGAAGTCAGCAAAATAGTGCGCCGGCTCCCAAGTCCTCTCTTGTTGAAGTCACAGCTCAAAGAACTGACTGTCCGACTAGCAAGAGGGAAGACAGAAAGGATGCCCACACGAAAAATGACTAAGGAACAACGAACCTATATAGCAAAAAGACGGCCTCCAAATATGCCTGCCGGCTACCAGAGCAGCCGGTTGGCCGGCTTCCTAAAAAACTTAGCTTTAGTCCAGCAGAGCTAAAGTACTTCCCCCTCCCCAATCGGCCAGGCACTCCCCCGGCTACAGATTGCAGAGCAACTGTTTGACTGGGGAGGCGGCAACCAAGGGAGGGCGGCAAAGGAAAAAGCAGAAGGACTAAAAGCAAAAGTACAAGGAAAGACCAAATGCATAAGCTATATATACATAAAGCCGCCAACAGGCCGGCAACTGACATAAGTTCGAATACACCCAGTGGGTGGAATTGTGCGAATTTAACCAAACATTGTTCTAAAGAGTAACAAGACAGGAAAAGCAAAAAATGGCGGACTAGGACACGACACGGAGGCCGAGCTAGACGGTGAAGGCGGCCTCGTCGGCTGAAGGAGTGGCCACCTAGCGGGTCTCGTCTTGGCAACCACCTACGGCAGGCGACGCACTCGCACGCGACGTGGTGCTGGAGGTGCGGTCAGGCTGAGGCTGGCCAGCTGCTCCACCAGCCGGCTCGGCGTCGTCACCTTCGTCCTCCTCTTCTTCACCCTCGTCGCTGGAGTCGATCTCCTCCGCCGAGTCTTCGCCGTACGCCGGGTCCAGCCCGAACCACTCCTCCGGCTGGGCAACTCCATTGTCGTCCACCTCGGGGGCGAAGACGTTGGTGTCGGTGTAGTCGACGATCGCCGAAGCCCGCCGAATGATGGCTGGCTGCGCCGGCTCCAGCTCCGTGTCGGCTTGCTGCCGCCAGGTAGCCAGCTGGTCCAGGTTCAGGCCGGGATACCAGGCCTTGACGAACTCCAGCGCCCGCCTGGCACCGGAGCGAGCCGCCGACGCCTTCCAAGCCTCGAAGCGGCCGACTGCCACCTCCAGCCAGTCGGCGGTCCGACTGGGGGTGCGAGGGACCACTTGGCTGGGCCAGAGGGCGGCCAAGACCTGTGACCCGGCACGCTGAAGCCGGCGGAGCAGCCGGTGAGCCGGCTGGATGCGAGCCTGGATCGCCAGGAGCTGTTCCTCCAGCGAGCGGCCGGCGGTTGGCGAGATCTCAAAGCCGGCTTGCCTCTTCGCTTGGCAACGGGCCTCGATGGCCTGGTTGGCGGCAGTTGAATAGCCAGGGAAATACTCTGTGCAAGAAGAACGGAAGAGAAGAACACCAAAATCAGAAAACAAGCCAAAGTGGCAGATGGCAAGAAAGGACGAAGAGGTAGACGGCTTACCGTCAACCAGATCTTCGATCTGGCCATAGCCGGAGACCAGAGTCTGCCTGGCCTCTGCCCAGCCAGCCGCCTCCATCTCGAGCTCGGCCTGGAGGGTGGCTTCGCGATCCTGCGCAGCCTTCAGCGCCGCCTTGTGGCCTTCCTCCTGGTCGGCCAGCTTCTTGACCAGGCGGTCGCGCTCCTGCACCAAGGCGGCAAGCTCGGCGTCCTTGGCACGAAGAGCAGTCTGGGACTCCCCCAGCTGTGCCCTCAGACTGGCGTTGGCCGCTGTAGAAACGGCAGAAGGAGAAGAAAAGTAAGAAGTCGTCAAGGAAGATCCGACCCTACTGCTCAGCAATCGGCCCGAATCTCGGGGACTACACCCAGTGGGTGCGCTGACGTGCCCCCACATGAGATAAAGATCAAGTCACGTACCTCGGCTCTCAGTAAGGTCGGCAGTCTTCTGAGTCAGCTCCCGAGCCTGGGAGTTGAAGGCGGCCGCTCGAAGGTTGTGGTAGTCCTGCAAGATGGACAGAAGACCAAAGTAAGAACAAAAACAGCAAAGGCAAATCCTCCAAGAAGTTCCAAGCCGCCTGCTCAGCAGCCGACTCGGAACTCGGGGACTACACCCAGTGGGTGCGCAGACGCGCCCCCACGGAAGAAATCAAGATCAAGAAGAGAAATCAAGATCAAGAAGAAGCAAGATGGGAATACTAACTCGGATGGCTGCCCGCGTGGCGAGGAATTCGTCGGTGAACTGCCTCAGCGCCGCGGCTTGGCTTTGGAGCCGGGTCCGGACGTCTTGTGCAGCCACGTTCACTACGGCTGTCTCTCCGCCTGGCGTCCACCCCGAGGTAGCGCTAGCCGCCTCCGCGTCTCGGGCCGACGAGCTGGAGCCCACGGCCGGCTGTGGCTCCGACGCGGCCTTCTGCGGCTCCGACGCGGCCTTCCCCGCGCGCCGGCTTGGCGGAATCCGGACCGCCACTTCAGCCCTCGCGGCCGGCTCGCCCTCCGCCGGCTATGTAGGCGGCGGATCTGGCTGGCCGCCTTGGGCCGCCCCAGTTGGCGGGGTCGGCTCCGGCCCCTTCTCCAAAATGATGACGTCGTCGCCGCTTCCTCCCAGCCCCGGCTGGGAGCCACTGGCTCCCCCTGGCGAGGGCTCCATGTCCCCAGGCGCGATGACGCGCAGGGGGGTGACCATCAAAGCCTCCCCTGCCGCCGCCGCGGCCTCAGCCTCTGCCTGGGCCCTGGCTGTGGCCTCGGCGAGCGCCTTCGCCGCCTCCTCCTCCCGAGCCGCCTGGGCGGCGGCTGCCTTCCGTGCCTCCGCCTCCCGTGCCTCCTGCTCCTCCCGCACCTCCCGCGCGTTCCTTTCCGTCGCCTCCTGGAGGTCGGCGCGGGGGTCCACGCGGCGGGTGGTGCTCCCCTAGCCCCTTGGCGACTCGACGACGGAGCCGGCAGCCGCCCGCTCAAGTGACAACGGAGCTCTGATCGTTGAAGAAAAAGACGAGAGTTCAAGAACCACCAAAGAAAAGAAAGAAAGAGAATACACAAAGAAAGATTTGGACTTACACCGACACGGTCTGCGGCTGCTTCACCACCTTGCGGAAACGAGCCGCCTTCGTGGCCGCCTCTTCCCGCCTGGTGGTTGCCGTCCCGTCCCTGGGCTTCTTCATTCGGCTGCCGAATAGACCCTGGGCGGCGCGACGCTTCTGCCCTCCACCCCGAGCAGGCTGCGCGGCGGAGGAGCCCGCGCCGCGTCTAGGTGCCGGCTGGCGGCGCGGGAAGGCTTCGGCTTCATCCTCGTCCGGCCAGTCGTCAAAGGTAGCAGTGAACCCGGAGCCGCCTGCTTCGCCGCCGGCTTGGCCACCGCCCGGCTCGACGTCGTCGTCCATATGGACCGCCCCCAGGTCGGGGTCCTCCAGGTCGTGTTTGGTCCGGTCGGGGACGAAGCGGCGCTCCACGTCTGACCCACCGGCCGGCCGAAGCAGAGGGCTCTGTCGAAGAACAAGCCGACTAAGTCAGAGTTGGCCAAGAGATACTCGGCAACGAAGAGAGAAAAAGACACAGGGAGAGCATTACCGTAGGCGGAGAATTAGCTCGGCTGTAGGGCTCCTTGCCGAACTGCCACTCTTCAGTGAGTTTGCAGTTGGCAAGGTAGTTCACCATGTAGGCGACCTCATGGCGCGGCATCTCCTTGGTGCACATTCGGCTCGGATCGAGCTGGCCGCTCATCTGACAGATCAGATGAGGCCGGCTCTAGAGCGGAAGAACCCGGCGCGTGACGAACGCAGCCAGAAGATCGGGCCCCGTTAGGCCCTCCGACTGGACCATCACCCGGAGTCGGGCGATGGCGGAATTTCCAGCCTGCGACAGCGTCACCGCCCGGAAGGACCACTGGGGCAGCCTGCCAGCCGGTGGGCCGGCTACGTAAGCCGGCAGATTGATGTAGTCGCCCCGTGGAGCGATGTTCCGCACGTAGAAGTACGACTTCTGCCACTTCTTCACCGATTGGATCAGCGTGATGACGGGGAAGGGGTTGTCGGCGCCCGACCTCCGCGACGCGATGAAGGCGCCAGTATGAGCCGGCACGCCCTTGCTGCGCGTGCCCAGCTTCGACTGGAAGAACTCCCCCCAGAGCTCAAGGGTGGGGAGGACGCCGAGATAGCCCTCGCACAGGGTGACGAAGGCAGACAGCAGCACCACCACGTTGGGGGTGAGATGGTGCGGCTGGAGCTGATAGAATTCGAGCCAGGAGCGGAAGAAGGCGCTCACTGGCAGGCCGAAGCCGCGCAAGAAGTGCGAGGGGAAGACCACCCGCTCGCCCTCCTGCGGCTCCGGCCTGATTTCCTTCGCCGGCGCGAGGCGAACCTCCACCTTGCCCGCGCCGGGCAGCCGCCGCGTGTCGCGGAGGAAGTCGACGTGGTCGTCATGGACGTTGGAGCCGTCCCAATCCCCGCCAAGCTGCTGTATGGTGGGAGGCATGGCGAGAGCTAGCACGGCGGCGGAGGAGCGTGCGGTGGAAGAGCGCGGCGGCGAGGCGCTGTCGCGGGAACGAGCGAGGGAAGAAGACGGTGGAAGTAGGAGGAGCGTGCGAGGGCCTGCCGCCCTCCACCTCCCCCTACTTATAGCCTCACGAGGCCGAAGAAGCCGGACGTGGGGGGGAGACGTGGGATTAACTGCGCCCACTCCCCCCACGTCTCGCGATTATTGCGCATAAATGCGAGCCGAAACTGCCGCACAGAACGTGCGGGCAGTTTCGGGATACAAAGGATCCCCGCCTGGGCCAGGGCGCGGACGTGGCGGGCCCCCTCCCTGCGGCGACGTCCCGTCGCGCGCGTGGGCTGGCAGGCTTTCCGGCCACGTGGTTCGCAGACGGCCAGTGGCCGGCCCGCGGCCCGGACCGCGCGCCAGCGGGCTCCCGCCCTCCGACTCCGGAAGATTTCGACTCAGGCGGCGCACCTGACTAAGGCCGGCTCCCAGCTGCCGGCTTATCAAGATAGGAAGCTGATCGAGCTTCTCAACCCCTACTCCACCTCGAAGCCCAATCAGCTTCGGGGACTACTGTCGGAGTAAATGGCCACGGGTAGCCTAACCGACTGCCCCTGGTTCTTTTGAAAAAATTATCAGGCCTTCGGGCCTCCAAGCACTCCGAGCATTGGGCCACCTTCCCTGGCCGGCTACCTCTGAAGCCGACTCCCGGAAGGCGACCCAGCCTCACCAACTCCTCCCCAGGACGACTACGGGGTGGCCGGCTCCTAGGAGCCGGCCGAGACCACAACCACCAAAGCTGTTCCCACATAACGGCGACACGACGGGGTGTGGCCACAGTGCGGCCCACTACCCCCAAAGCCCGAGGCGGGCATGGCTACAGGAGGCCGTACGGGACAGCCGTCTCCCGTGCGGCTCGGCACTGTAGCCATGCTGGCCTCAACGTCACCCACGACCGACTCCCGTACGGCCCGCGGGCGGCGGGCCCCTTCAGCCAGAGAGAGGCGTGAAGGCGGCCTGGCCTTTCCTAGTCGGCCAAGAGCGTAGCCGGCCTCCAGAAGCCGGCTACTCCCTTCCTCGAAGCAGGAGCCCCATTAAGGAGACAAGACGAGGTAAGGCTACAGTGAGAGCCCCCGAGGCGGCCCACTGTAGCCACGCTTACCTCGACAAAGCCCTCATCATCAGAGGCGCGGCTACAGTAAGCAGCCGCCGACAAGACCCTAGGCGGTGGGGCCGGCCTGTCGACCAAGTAGCCGGCAGCCGACGGGACCCACCAGCCGACAGGACCCACCAGCCGACGGAGAAGCCGGTGAGCGTAGACACTGACAGCTGGGACCAGAGCCCAGTCGGATTACCATTGTACCCCCGGGGGGTAGGCCTATATAAACCCCCCAGAGCACCCATGCAAAGGGTTGGTTTCCAAGCATAGTTTGCACCTAAGCATAGTTGGCCTCTGAGCATAGAGTTGCCTTCTTAGCATAGCACACACACCATAGATAGAGAGAAGCAAGAGCTAGCCTTGTTCTTCTTCTCCCTTGATTTCAACAGCTCTAGGAGCGATTGTAGCTACCTTTCATCGATCTAGTGATCATGCGGTGGCCCCGCAGAGCAAGACTAGGGGTGTTATCTCCTCGGAGAGCCCCGAACCTGGGTAAGATCCGCCGGCGTGCATGTCTTCGCCTCATCCCGTTTTCGGGCACCGACGACGTTTTATTGGCTCCCACAATGATAAGCCATCCCTTGGCATATGTCGCACCAACCACCCGACAAGAAGACGGCGACCCTCGGCGGGATCCTAGCCGAGGAAATCCACAAGACCCCCCGGCAAGCGCCTTGCCGGGGACGACTGCAACGCCACGGCAAGGCCCTTGCCGGTCCCCCGGCAAGACTCTTGCCGAAGGCATCAGCGGGGCCACTGCCAGGCCCGCGCCAGCCAAGACTCCACCGCCGTCCCCAAGCAGCTGCTAGCTCAACCAGCTGGGCAGGCACCTGCGTGGCGACGGGCGGCATCTACACTGACACAGCAAGCACCTGCGTGGTGGCATGCAACCCTTCGTGAAGGCTCCACCACCGCGCCAGCCCAGCAGCCAGCCAACATGGCGCCACGACGCCTCGTCAGCTCGGACGCGTGTGAAGTCCAGGCGAGGCGGCGACAGCTGGGACGTGCTTCCTCGCCGTCCCCGATAAAGCAAGGGGGACACGTCGGCAGCGCATTAAATGCGTTTGTCCGACGGTCCCAGAGGATAGGCTTATCAACTGTAGACCTTTCCACCTCCTGTGTGCCACTATGGCAACTCCTTTTTGCCTATAAATGGAGGCCCGAGGCGACCAGCAGAGGGATTTGGCTTTTTTGGGCAAGTTGCACCCCGTAGCTAGTTCAAGAACACAAGAACATTCAATACACCCACCAAAGCAGGACTAGGGTATTACGCATCTTCGCGGCCCGAACCTGGGTAAATGATCCGTGTGCTTCCTGTCATACCTGTTCTTTGCACAACCTCGCGCCCGCCGACCGTAGAAGGGATCTCAGTGATAACATATATAGGTATCATTCCCACCGACATTATTATTCAGAATTTTTATGCTCGGCCTTCTCGTAATGATCAATCCATGCTCGATACTTCTTGTACTGGTTCTTTTATGAAGAAATCTATTGAATTCAGATGGGATCTTTTAGAAATAATTAAATGCAACATTGAATATTGGGAGCTCGACGAAGGTAAGGAGTTAGGTATAAAGCTTGAATTTGATTGCGTTAAAACTTTTATGGATACCGATGCTTTTCATATTTTTAGCACTAAATATGGACTTGACTCTGAGATAGTAGCTTCATTTTATGAATCGTTTTCTACTCATGTTGATCTCCCAAAGGAGAAGTGGTTTAAATATCATCCTCCGATTGAAGTAAAAATAGTAGAACCCGTTGAGCTAGAGAAGAAACTACTACTTATAATGTTGATCTAGTTATTCCTACTACTTACATTGAAAGAACACCCTTTCCTGTTAGGATAAAAGAACATGCTAAAGCTTCAGCTGTGGCTCGCAAGAGTTATACAAGAACACCTACACCCTCTGAACAAATTAAAGTTGTACCTAATGTTGCTATGGTTAAAGATCTCTTGGTTGAAAATATTGATGGGCATGTTATTTATTTCTGTGATGAAGCTACTAGAATTGCCAAACCCGATGAAAAAGATAAACATAGACCAGTTGTTGGCATGCATCTTGTCTCTATTAAAATAGGAGATCATTGTTATTATGGATTATGTGATTTGGGTGCTAGTGTGAGTGCTGTCCCGTTTACTTTATATACTGAAATTATGAATGATATTACACCTGCTGCGATACAAGATATTGATGTTACTATTAAGCTCGCGAATAGAGATACTCTTACACCACTTGGGATTGTTAGAGATGTTGAAGTCTTGTGTGCGAAGATAAAATACCCTACTGATTTTCTAATTCTTGGCTCCCCATAAGATGATTTTTGTCCCATTATATTTGGTAGACCTTTCCTGAATATGGTTAATGCTAAGATTGATTGCACTAAGGAAACAGTCAGTGTGAAGTTTGGTGATGTGTCTCATGAGTTTAATTTCTCTGAATTCCGTGGACAACCCCTTAATAAAGAATTACCTATTAAGGATGAAATTATTGGTCTTGCTGTTGTGTCTCATACTGATCCTTTAGAACAATATTTGCTAGACCATGAAAATGATATGCATATGAATGAAAGAAATGAAATAGATGAGATATTCTTTAACAAAAAAGCTAAAATCCTGCCGATTGGCAGATTGCAACAGATCCACACGGACGCGTTACCGTTAGATTTTTGTATCAAGGGCTGCATGCGTTTGCTTCCTTTTTGCTAATCACACACATGACAGTTTCCTTTTATCTAATCATGCACATGTCGTTATATTTTTTCTCAATCACACGGGCATGTCGCTTTCAGCCAAAGCACTCCATATGCATGTCGCTTTCTAACTTACATGTATGCATGTATCCATGGGAAGAAAACATAATGATGATGTCATGAAAGATTCTTCCCAATGCAAAAATTCAAAATTATATGTATCCTAAACCATAGGTCCGATTGAAAAACCGTTTTCACATAAAAGATTCGTCGTGACGAGACCCTCGAAACTAGATCCCATATTGATATGTCCTGACGACTTTTTTAGGTCAAACGTTACCATGTATGTGCTACGTAAGTCATCACACTTGTGGTACATAAGTTACCATTTTGATATTACAGAGGCATAAAAATGGTCATCCAACCTTCTCCTCACATGCAAATAAACTAGAGGACCAAATACACCATGATAACTTTTGGGCCAGATTTTTTTTGAAAAATATACCACTTGAAAACATTTGTGTAAATAGCATGTTAACACACCCACATCAAAGCTGGTAACCCATGCTGAAACAACGCAGTAACTTTTGACCGCAGACCTGATAACTTGTGTACCCCGGTGCTGGTAACTTTAGCATGGTGTGTGTGTGCGTGGGGGGTGATGAAATATACCACCGTTAATTTTTATCTGAATAACATGGTAACTCACATATCGCAGACCTGATAACTTGTGTACTTCGGTCCTGATAACTTTGGCATGGGGGAGGGGTTGATGAAATATCAACTCCGTAACTTTTGTGTGAATAGCATGGTAACTCATAAATCTCAGACCTGGTAACTTATGTGCCTCGGTCCGGATAAATTTGGTGGGGGAGTTGTTTAAAAACATATCCCTGATAACTTTCGTGTAAATTTTGTGGTACTATACGCATCATATACGTGATAACACATGCACAATCACCGCAATAATATTAACCCGAGCTGGCAAGAAGGTTAGAAGGTTTATGCCCCGATAATATTTGTGTAAACAACACGGTAACATATGTAGCACGTGCGTGATAAATTACTTAGCCCATAAGTGGTACTTTTGATCCGAATAGAAGTCGTCGGAACATATGAACATAGGATCTAGTTTTGAAGATCTCCCTGCGACGTGTTTTTTATGTAAAATGATTTTTTAATCAGACTGAAGGTTTGAGCTACAAAACATTTTGAAGTTTCAAAATAAGGAGGAATCAAGGATGACATCAAAGTTTCGGCCTTCTAATTCAGTTGCATATGGGAGAATTGGAGGACCACTTTTGATGCCCTGGTAATTTCTTTGTAAATAAGATGGTAACTTATGTATCATAGCCGTGATAACTTACTTAGTGCGGGTTTGGTAATTTTTGTCCTGAAAAAAAAGTCGCCGAAACATACCAACATGGGATCTAGTTTCGAAGGTCTCGTCGTGATGAATCTTTTATGTGAAAACAATTTTTCGGTCGGAGCGGTAGTTTGAGCTATAAAACATTTTGAATATTATTTTTAGATGGAATCTTTGATGACATCATTTTTTTGTTTTTTCTGCATGCAACTATTCTCTAACAGGAGAGAGTTTACATATGCACGCGAGGGTGTTTGCACTGCATGCGTGATTAGTGAGATCGCAAGTCGCGGGAGCGAGGTGGGGTTAGATTGTGCGGATCCATTGCTAATTTCCTGCCGTCCGGACGTTAGTCGCGTCCATTCTTTAAACAAACTAGCAAAGTAGCCCGCTCGATGCGTGGGCTGGAATTTTATGAAGTTCATTGTGAGAACCTATTATTTGATTTGTAGTAACATCTTAATCAACTACTATTACAATATTTTATATTAATTTTAGTTTGCTTTTGTACCAAAGCTTTTCTGGCCTTCTAATCCAAAATAGCTCTTCATAAATCTAAATCTATTTTTCTCATGTTTTTATTTATCATGGTATTGGATTCGTGACTTACCCATTCAGTGACTTCATCATTGGACGTTGCAAAAACGAGTACTATCGGATCGGGTGAATTAGAGAATAGACAAAGGTCCGTTGGCATTTCAGCCTTTCTTCTCCTTTCAGGGCCTATCCGAAAGAGAATCCAATAGCTCTTGGTCCTGAATATCAGAATAGAACGAACGAACGGGCCTCTATTTGAATTTACAAGTAATTGTTAATATAACTCTATCATTTATTATAGTTGGTTGAAAGCATCTTAGGCGCTAATGAATATATTTTACAACTAAATTAATTTTATCCATAGTATGTCATTTATTTCAGAAAGATTACTACTAACCCTCAAAGGTTTAATAAAGCTAAAAGTATAAAATTTGTCACATTGTTATGTGTTGATTGATCTTTAGAAGTGTGATACACGTGGTTTCAATCTTCATGGAGAACCCAATAAATATTCTTATTTTTAGACTGTGTGTTTTATCCATACGTATATATGAGCAAGCTATCCAAGTGTAGCATTCCCCGTGCCATGCATCCACATCAAAAAATGTATGGGATGAGCAATATTTATCTGTAATTTCTCTGTCTGAAAAGAAGGCCAAGATATCAATAGTTCAATCACATATGTATCCTATATCAGACCAAAAATAGGGAATTATGGCATTGACTGATTTGCATAGACGAAGGTTGCAACGATAGGGAAAGAATGTGGGGTCATGCCAAGCATGGCTTTGGGATGTTGCAAGTTAGTCTTTAAGTAATAATGCACTTCGAAACTTGACTTGTTAATCTTGGCTTGGATATATGAAACCAAATATCTTTAGAGGGAGATTTAATTACTTTTCAAATTCAAAATGCCCATGTATGTAGGTTAAGTGCCATCTTCTTTCATTGTGAACACCATGAATACATTTGCTTCCGTTGCACTTCAAAATACAAAAAGCATAAAATATTTGATCAATTCCTTATGATATCTATCGGTGGGAACGACACCTATGGGATCACTGGGATCCCTTCTACGGTCGGCGGGCGCGGGGTCGTAAGAAGAGCAGGTTTAGGAGCAAGCACACGGATCGTTTACCCAGGTTCGGGCCGCGAGGATGCGTAAAACCCTAGTCCTGCTTTGGTGGATGTATTGAGTGTTCTTGAGCTTTCAAACTAGCTACGGTGGTTGCATAGTTCCAAAAAGCCGAATCCCTCTCCTGGTCACCTCGGGCCTCCTTTTATAGGCAAAAGGGGTTGCCACAGTGGCACACAGGAGGTGGAAAGGCCTACAGTGCGCGAGCTTATCGCACGGCATTAGCTTTATTGGGGACGGGAACGAGGCCCGTCCCGTCCGTCGCCGCCCCGCCTCGCTTCGACACACGCCCAGGCCAGCGATGCATGCAGCGCCATGTAGGCAGGCAGGCAGCTGAGGTGGCGCGGTGGTAGGGCCTTCATGAAGATCTGCATGCCACTGCAGGTGCTTGCTGATTTGGCCTGGAAGCTGCATGTTGCCACGCAGGTGCCTGCCCAGCTGGTTGGGCTGGCAGCTGCATGCGAACGGCGGCGGAGTCTTGGTTGGTGCGGGCGTGGCAGTGGCCCCGCTGACGCCCCCAGCAAGGGCCTTGCCGGGGGGCCCGGCAAGGCTCTTGCCGGGGGGCCCGGCAAGGCTCTTGCCGTGGTGTCGCAGTCGTCCCCGGCAAGACCCTTTCCGGGGATCTTGTGGGTTTCCTTGGCGAGGATCTCGCCGAGGGTCGTCGTCTTCTAATCCTCGTCAGATCTCATATATCTATGGTCTTGACAAAGGTCTGCATGCCACCATGGAGGTGCCTCCCGAGCCCTGGTCCCAACGTAGTTGGTTGGGTTGGAACCCGTGGGCTCAAGGGTGGCTCGCTCTGTTGGTGTTGGGCAAGTTACCCCGGCAAGGCTCCTGCCGGGGCCGCGGAGGCAGCCCCGGCAAGTGTCCTGCCGGGGGAGTCCACCTTGCCCCCTTTGATCTTTGTGTTTCTGGTCTTGGCGTTCCCTCTGATCGCCTTGTGCCTTTGGCTTCTCTCCGGCTTCCCTCCCCTGCCGTTCTTAATGTGGCCGTGGGCGCGGCTCCGACTGTCCATGCACTAGTAAAGGGGTAAAAAGGAGTGCCCCTACTTTTGTACACCGACAGGAGCGCTAGGGCCTGGGCCACACATAAGCGCGACATGTTATTGGGCAGGCCCAAAACGGTGCGCGGGCAGTCGGGGCGGGATTTTACCGCAGTAATTTTTCGTCGACCGCGCTTCCCCATGACCCGCGTGCGACGCGGAGGGTCGTGCGTGACGTGGGTGTCATGCATGGGGCGGTTTCCGCATGCATCCGTCACATCATGGTAAAGAGGCGGCTCGCACCTTCCCCATAAAAAGAGGAAGGCGTGGAGGCGCGGCTCATTTACTGGGTGGACTCGGGTCGCAGTCTTCGAGGCGCCCACACCCCATGATCACGGGGCGGGGAACGGTCGCCTCACCCGTCCTTTCGATCCTGCCCACTCGCCACGCGTCCCCCATGCAAGTGGCAGGCGGTGGAGGCGGGAAACCGGGCCGTCGCTGATTGGGGCAGCGGGTCGGTCCTGATTTCCTGCGCCTCCGATGGCTGGATTTGCTGAGTGGGGCGGCCGAGCCTCGACCCCGCCCCTTTATAAGGAGGGGGAGGGGGCGTCATCCCACATCCCTTCAGTATCCATCCTCCTCCACCTTCGCTCCTTTCTTCCACCTACCATGGCGAGAGGAGGTGCTGGGCCTTCGATGGTGGCGGCGAGGGTTGCTGCTCGTCAGCGCGTCCCTCCTTCCCACGAGCCCGCGGTGGCGGAGCCGGCCACGAGAGGAAGGGGGAGGGGCGTGGCCGAGGTCGCCGCAGCGGTCAGGGGAGAGGGGGACGAGGCAGCGCGATGGCCGTGCCTCCGCCAGCGGTGCCTCCCGCGGCGGAGGGTCACATCGGGGACCAGTCCCGCGAGTTCTTCATCAGGCTGCGCCGGCCACCGCGTCGTCGTCTCCGTCTCCCCACCCCCTTCGCTCAGGAGATGGAGCTCGATCCACCCCAGACCCTCAGATTGCACATGAGGGGTTGCGGGACCGGCGACACGCGGATCCACGTCGACTTCCCCTCTCCTCATGTTATGTATTTCCATCGCGGATGGAAGACATTTGCTCGTGTCCATAGCCTGGCGGTGGGGCTCGTCCTCTACTTCAAGTTAATGGAGGGCGGCCTGCTCTCCGTCAAGGTCTTTGGAGATCTTGGAACTCGTCTGAAGTGCTGCGTGGAGAGCTCCTCCGATGATGAGGATTCCTCCTCAAGCGGGAGTGACGAGGAGGCCAGTGACAGCGACGACGAGGGGGTCGAGCGGCAGGATGCCGACTCCGACTGACCGCGTCGCCCCTCCCTCGGCCACGCGCCCTGCCGAGGGCCATCCTCGCCAAGCTCTCTATCGGGGTGCTCCCCGTTGTCTCCTTGGGAGGCTGGCGTAGGAGGGTCGGAGAAGGCGAGGAAGGCGGGTGGCGGCCGTCAAATCGGAGTACGCGGGCACCAACGCCTTCGTCGTGTATTGCCGGCCCGCTGCCTCGTCTTCAGCTCTTTTCCCGGCACCAAGATGTTCTCTTGGTGCCTTCTGCTCCTCGTACCTTGCCTAGGCGCTCTTTTTGCCCTCCTGCTGCCTTGTTCCACCTTCTGTGGAGAGGGACAAAAAGGGATTACGGGCACCTTATCTCTTTTTGGTTTGTAAGCCTGCGGGCACTTGTTAATTGTAAGACTTGTAATCCCCTTGCTGATGTTTTTAATTCCGTATGAACTGTACCTGTATGGGATGTTTTTAATGAAAAAGGGTGCTTGCCTGGTTCTTTGTGCGTGAGCGAGGCCCATGCCAAGGATGAATCCTTGTTATTTTTAAGATAAACATGGTCGCCCGGCAACACGCCTTGCCGTTTCCACGATTCAGTCGACCATTCTCGCGCTCTTGGCGGAGGCAGGGGCGAAGTAGAGTTAGGCCCTTCGTTCATCTCCTCGCCACCACGACTACTACCAAATTCCGACCCAGGAGGTTGCTCTTGGGTACAGGAAAGGGGGAGCACAGTGGTTTTAGGAATATAAACGAGGTTTCACACGTCCCAGTTCTATATGGAAACGCATAACAGGGGGATGAAAGACTTATCTGAATCTGCAGCCCCCGGCAACCTTGGCTTGCCGTGGTTGGATCCTTGTATCTTCAGCCCCCGGCAGTCTTGCCCTGCCGGGGCGGGAGCGCCGGTTCGTTCTCTTTTTCCCAAGCGGCTCAGCAGAAGTGTCCGCGTGCCCTGCGAATCAAAGAGAACAGAAAGACGCACACTCGACCTCTAGGCTAGGGGTTAGTCACCGCTAAGAACTATCAACCCTAACCGAGGGAGAGACTTAACCTAGCATGCATGCTATAACTTAGGGCGCCAATGCTTCATTTATTTATGCTCAGGGTCTGCGCCTGGGTTTGTACAAAGGGTTACATGCCTTGCCGGCAAGGCTTGTACAAAAGGGGGTTTGCCAGGAGGCCCGGGAACCGCGCCTTATGGGTAAAACTTGCGAAGATGTTCGATGTTCTAGGAATTGCTCACTGGGACAGCATCTTTGGTCTCTAGGTGGACTGCGCCGGGCCTGGTGACTCGTATTACCCGATAAGGGCCTTCCCACTTTGGCGCCAACTTGTTGGAATTCTTGGCCGACTGAACGCGCGAAGAACAAGTTCGCCTTCCTCAAAGCTTCGGGCATGAACCTTGCGGCTATGGTAGCGGCGCACGGCTTGCTAGTAGCATGCTGCTCTCACAGCCGCCCAAAGATGATCTTCCTCAAGGAGCGTTGTGTCATCTTGCCGCAACTGCTCTTGCTCAAGCTCGACATAAGCGAGCACTCGAGGTAACCCGTATATGAGTTCCGTGGGGAGAACTGCTTCTGCCCCATATACTAGGGCAAAGGGTGTCTGGCCGGTGGCTCGATTTGGCGTCGTCCTGATCGACCAAAGAACCTCCGGCAACTCATCAATCCAGCGCCTTCTGCTCTTGTGCAGCCTGTCAAAAGTCTTCGTTCTCAGGCCTCGCAACACTTCAACATTCGCCCTCTCCGCCTGACCGTTGCTCCGGGGATGTGCCACGGAAGCAAAACAGACCTTGCTACCGAGGTCTTGGATGTATTGCATGAAGGTGTGGCTTGTGAACTGCGTGCCATTGTCGGTGATGACTCTGTTTGGTACACCAAAATGGCAGACTAGCCCCTTGAAGAACTTGACGGCTCACTGTGCTGTAACCTTCCTCACTACCTCCACCTCCGGCCACTTTGTGAACTTGTCGATTGCAACGTACAAGTACTCAAAGCCCCCGACAGCGCGAGGGAAAGGGCCCAGTATGTTGAGCCCCCAGACCGAAGACGGCCAGGAGAGAGGGATTGTTTGAAGGGCTTGAGCTGGTTGATGAAGCTTCTTCAAATGGAACTGGCACACTTCACACCTGGTTACTAGTGCCGTCGCATCCTGGAGGGCGGTGGGCCAGAAGAAGCCTTGCCAGAATGCCTTGCCGGCAAGGGCCCTCGACCCTATGTGGGAGCCACATATGCCTCCATGTATCTCTGCCAACAGCTGCAGTCCTTCCTCCCAGGGGATGCACTTCAATTTCACACCATTTGGTCTTTTTCTATACAGGACGTCATGGACGAACTGGTACAAGGCAGACCAACGGGCTACTTTTTCCACTTCTTCCTGCTCCTCAAGAAGTTCCCCTGTCTAGGGGAAATGGACGGTATGCTGTGCCCATGCCGGAGCCTGCGGCTCAACGGCAAGGACCAAAGGCATCTCTTCCGCCATGGGGGCAGCGTCTATACGGCCAGGGCTTGGCGCCCTGCCGGAGATAGCTGCCCCTTTGCGGGCTCGGAATCCGTGGCAACACCCTTGCCGGCGGCCCCTGGGGGCTCGGCGGGAAAGTACTTGTCGGGGCCTGATTTCCTCCGCTTGTTCTGCTCCGTTGATGGTTCGACGGATGGTTGAGTTAACCGAAGCAAAAAGGTACATGATTCCACAGGTAGCTTGAATGCGGCGCGCTTTGACATGTAGTCAGCGATGTCGTTCTCCGCTCGGGGAACGTGCTCCGCTTGTATACCGTCGAAGCGCTCCTCCAGCTTCCTCACCTCATCTATGTAGGCCTCCATCAACGGACTTTGGCAATCTTTGTTGACTTGTCTAACGACAAGCTGCGAATCACCCCTGACGATGAGCTTCTTCACCCCGAGGTCTGCCGCGATCCTGAGACCGGCAAGCAGCCCCTCGTACTCAGCAGTGCTGTGTGTGGACATCTCCCTGGGAAAGTGCATCCGGATCACATACTTGAGGTGCTCTTTCGTGGGTGTGACAAGTAGCACACCGGCACCGGCGCCTTGCAGCGAGAAAGCCCCATCGAAGTACATGATCCAGTCGCGACTTGCTTCCTTGCCGGGGAGAGCGGTCTCCTGGATTTCTTCGTCGGCTTTGAGGTCCATTCCGCAATGAACTCCGCCAAGACTCTACTCTGGATTGTCGAAGTACTTTCAAACTTCAACCCAAAGCTTGACAACTCCAAGGCCCACTCCACGATCCCTCCGGTTGCATTTGGGTTGTGCAGTGTCCGTTGCAATGGGAAGCAGGTGACGACGGTCATCTCGTGGGCTTGGAAGTAGTGACGCAGCTTCCTCGAGGCCATAAGAAGGCCGAAGAGCAATTTCTGCACACCGGAGTACCTGGACCTGGCCCCCTGCAAAAGGGAGCTGCATCATCTTCTTCTTCTTCACCACTTCACTTGGCTGCGCGGGCCCTGCCCCGATGGCGTCATACTCTGCCGGGGGCCTTGCTTTGCCGGCACCAGGCCCCGCCGGGGGAATCTTTGACTTGCCATCCGTCGGTCCTGCCGTTGCTACTGCCTCTTCGTCGACGTCCCTCTGCGCCACTAGTGCGGCGCTGACCACTTGATTCATTGCCGCCAGATACAGCAGCAACGGCTCTTGTGGTTTAGGCACAACCAGTATTGGCGTAGAGGAAAGGTATTTCTTCAGATCCTGCAACGCCGCCTCGGCCTCTAGGGTCCACTCCATTGGGCCTACCTTCTTCAAGATTTTGAAAAAGGGAAGGGCACGCTCAGCGGACTTGGAGATCAATCCGCTCATGGAGGCAATGCAGCCAGTGAGCCGGCGCACATCCTTGATCCGCTTGGGTGCCTCAATCTGCTCAATAGCCTTGATCTTGTCTGGGTTTGCCTCGATCCCACACTGCGACACAAAGAACCCAAGAAGTTTTCCTGGCGGAACGCCAAAGACACACTTCTCAGGGTTCATCTTGAGGTTGAGCTTGCGTGGGTTGGTAAACGTCTCTTCTAAGTCTTGTACAAGGGTCGCCTTGTCCTTGGTTTTGACCACTATGTCATCCATATAAGCTTCCATATTTCTATGTAGCTGGGGCTCAAAACCAATCTGGACCGCCCTCGTGAATGTTGTGCCAGCACTCTTTAGCCCGAAAGGCATCCATAAAAAGCAATACGTACCACATGGGGTGATAAATGTTGTCTTCTCTTCATCTTCTCATTCCACGTCGGATGGAGCACTCCTCTCACCAAACCTGCCGCTTCCAATTTCCTGATCTCCTCTGTGATGAACTCATGTCGTTCCAAATCTTGCTTACTGACCTTCTGCTTGACGGGTCGCGCATGGGGACTGACAGCAAGGTGGTGCTCAATCACTTCCCTGGGAACGCCGGGGATGTCGGATGCTTGCCACGCAAACACATCGACATTCGCCCGCAGGAGAGTGACGAGCGCGCTTTCCTATTTGCTATCGAGGGTGGAGCTTATGGTGAAAGCCCCTCCCGTGCCATCCTCCTTGATGGACACCCTCTTGGTCTCTGGTGGTGCAGCTCTGGATTTCTTGCTCTTGCCGGTAGAGCTCTCGGGCACGTCCTCAATGGTAGCACAACACTCCGAAGAGGTGCGCTTGCCGGAGTGGGTGCGAGAGGTCTTGTCGGTCTTCTTCTTCCCTCCTGGGGCTTCAACGGCAGGAGCAAGTGCCTTGGCGGTAGCTGCTGTAACTGCTTCTCGGTAGAGTTGGTCAGCGCAGATCAGCGCGTCCTTCTTGTCGGAGGGGACGGTGATGATGGTCATCGGCCCCGGCATCTTCAGCGTGTTGTAGGCGTAGTCCGCCGCCGCCATGAACTTGGCTAGTGTCGGGCGGCCGAGGATCCTGTTGTAGGGCAAGGGGATCTCGGCCACATCGAAGACGATCCTCTCCGTCCTGTACTTCAACTCACCTCCAAACATCACGGGCAATGTGACCTTCCCCTTCAGCTGGCTCCTTCCCAGATTGACCCCTTGAAACGTACCCGTTTCCTCGAGGTCTCCATCAGGAATTTGCAGCCTTTTGATCACGACGAGCGAGATCAAGTTCAGGCCGACCCCGCTGTCAACCAGCATCTTGTTCACCTTGAAGTTGCGTATCGTTGGCGAGACCAACAACAGCAAACACCCGACCGCAGTTGTTCGGCCAGGGTGGTCCTCGGCGTCAAAGATGAGGGGCGTGCTGGACCACTTCAATGGCTTCTGAGCGTCGAACGATGGCTCTGCTGCTGTAATCTCACGCGCCCACTGCTTGAGCTGGCGGTGAGAAGTGTGCAGCGAGGCGCCACCATCGACGCACATGGCCTCCGTAGCCTTCTGAAACTCTTGCTCGCCGGACTTGTCGTCCTCGTCATGATCATTGTCTTCCTGCTTCTTGTCGCGGCCCCGAGCGGGCCTCTCTTGCTGGTTATCCTTGTCGTGGCGGCCTCCTTGCCCGCCACGCTTCTTGCCGGATCCTTCGGCACCATCCTGACCCTTCTCCTTGTCCCGCCTCTCATACTCGGCCTTTTGCTTTTCGGCAAGCAGCTCGACCGGTCGGCAGTTCTGGAGGTCGTGGTCCTTGGTGCGGTTGATCTTGCAATACTGCTTGTCGGAGCCTCCTGGCTTGTCGGCGGCCGCAAAGGCCCGGCAGGCGGCGCACCCGGCAATCTCCTTGCCGGGGTCGTCTGCCTTGGCCTTCTTGGCGGCGCCAGTGTCGTCGGATCCCTCGACGGCAAGCGCGGCCTTGCCCTTGCGTTTCCTGTTGCGACGCCGGCCCTTCTTTGTCGGGGCGGCGGTATCTTCATCAGTAGAGTCGGTTTCCGCGCCGGCGTCCTCGCCGGGATACTTCCTTCCCTCTTCAGCCCGGGCACACCTATCGGCCAGAACATAAAGTTTGGCCACATCCTTAACCTTGTTCATCGCCAGCTCTTCGCGCATCTTGCGGTTGCACATGTTCTGATGGAACGCGCTAATCACGGCGGCGGGATGAACATCGGGGATGTTGTACTGCACCCGGCTGAATCTCTGGATGTACTTGCGCAGGGTTTCCCCTTCTTTCTGGGGAATGATATGCAAATCACTGGCCTGGCCATGAGCTTGGTGGCCCCCGGTGAAGGCACCAACCAACTCATGGCACAGATCCGACCAAGAAGAAATGGAATCCGCCGGCAAGTCCATCAACCAAGACATGACGTTGGGCTTTAGTGCCAAAGGGAAGTAATTGGCAAGCACCTTGTCGTCGCCAGCTCCGGCAGCTTGCATCGCGATGGTGTAGATGCTGAGGAACTCTGACGGATGGATCTTGCCGTTGTACTTCTTGCCGACGTCGGGCTTGAACGTGCGGTGGGACGGCCACTGGAACTGCCGCAGCTCACGGGTAAAGGCTGGGTAACCCACCTCGTAACGTAGGCCGCCGGAGCCCCCCGGTGCTGGGTTGTCCATAGCGGGTCCCGCCCGCTTATCTGACTGGTGGCGTGTATCGCGCCGGCGCTCGATAGTGGTTCGAGCGTCTTCATGGGCTCGCTCCCGAAGAAATTGGCGTTGATCGCGGTGGGTCCGGGGGTCGGACAACACTATGGAAATGTTATCACCAGCGTCGTCACGACGGACCAGCACCGGCGGCAGCTGGCACGGGGGACGAGAGCGCACTGTGGCTACAGCTCCTCCGGTCCTTCCACCGCTGGCGTGTGGTGGCTCGACGGAGCGCCGGCCCGAGGGCCCTACCGGCCATGGCTCGTCTTTGTTGGCGACGCCGACGAGGCTCCGGATGGTGGCTCTCCATTCGTCGAGCCTCTCCGCAGCAGGAGGGAAGTCGAGGTGCAGCTGCGCGCGCGCCAAAGCTTCTGCTGGCGTTAGTGGTGGCGAAAGCTGCGTGCACCGTGGCGCGCTTCGACTTCTAACCACGTTAGAAGGAGCTCTATCATGGCCCAGCGGATGCGTGCCATTGTTGCCAGCACTTCGGCGGGCATGCTGGCCTCCTTCGTCCCGCAGATGATGCACAGGGCTCTTCCCACGGCGGTGCCCAGTGTCACAGGCCTGGTGACGCTGCTCGTCGCGCACACCATGGGAAGAGCGCGCTGTGGGCGCCGGGGTGGGCGTCCTGGAGGTCGTCCCGCCATCCGTGGGTGGCACGGCCCCGGAGGGCCCCGCGCCGCCTGCGGGGGGGCCAGCTCCGTCTCTGGATTTTGTGGCGTGCGGCCCGCCGTCTTGCGCACGAATGACGCCGCTCGCCAGGCTCTGACTGCCAGAGCGATGTTGGTGCTCGCGGGCCGCGCCTCGGGTCCCGTCCGCGACCGGCCCGCTACTCGCCCTCACCGGTGCGGCGCGTCTGGCCCCCGACGAACCGACCGCCGTGGCCGCCTTCTTTTTGGGAGCCATGGCGACGAAGAACTGCTAGACCAGATTCTCACAACAGCGTTCCCCTACCTGGCACGCCAAAGATGTCGGTGGGAACGACACCTGTGGGATCACTGGGATCCCTTCTACGGTCGGCGGGCGCGGGGTCGTGAGAAGAGCAGGTTTAGGAGCAAGCACACGGATCGTTTACCCAGGTTCGGGCCGCGAGGATGCGTGAAACCCTAATCCTGCTTTGGTGGATGTATTGAGTGTTCTTGAGCTTTCAAACTAGCTACAGTGGCTGCGTAGTTCCAAAAAGCCGAATCCCTCTCCTGGTCGGCTCGGGCCTCCTTTTATAGGGACTAGCACATATGCCCGTCCGTTGCAACGGGAAAAGAAATTTAACGTGTATTCAAATTTATATAGTTCGCAAAAAGAAATTATATCAGAAAAATGTGCACTCCGAAGTATACAATAATCTGCATCGTTCAAGTAAAAAGTGTATGTTCGAATTCCAAATGTTGCAATTTAGTAATTATTTTAGTTAGCAAGTCTACATGGTAGAAGATGAAATCAACCCGTACATGTCTAGAGCATGGATCCAACAACTTATGTGGATGTGCATCTGGTCATCCAGTGTGTATATTATTACAGAAAGATAGGTCGTTAAATTACAAATGAAATTTTAGAAGGCACGAATTTTTCTAAATTACATGAACATTCAAAACTATGTGTACACTTTTCAAGATTACAAAGTTTCTTATAAAAATGCATGAACACTTTGAAATTACATAAATTTGTTTTCCAAGAGAAGTGACAACTTATTTTTAAAAATCAGTTATTTAATAATACTGCCTCTGTAAAGAATTATAAGAGCGTTGAGACCACTTAGAAAGGGAGTACACAATTTTGTTTTCCTTCCATTAAACTAATTTTATAGTAGCACTAAAATGTATAGGTGCTATAAATAAGGACAAGGTCATAATAGAGCCAAATGAATTTAATAGATGATAGATTGCCAGTGCTTTGCAACGTGAGGGGCAATTGTATGTGCAAAATAAATATGTAGTTCATGCAAATTTTAGTATTTACCAAAATATGTGGGGGAAAGATTTTTTAGCATGAACCAACATTTTATTGAATAACAAAAACAGGTCGAGAAATCTACGTATACTATAAGTATATTAAGGAAAACAAACTCGGGTCAGTAGTACAGAAGTACACGTAGGCACTAACTTGATTATTTTCTTCAGGACTACAAATAAACAAAAAAATATATTTGATAATACAAACAGAAGCCTACGTGCTTCGTGGTTGCAGGGTTGCTTGCTGAAATAAATAGTCCGCGAGATTCAGACGACTTTTAGTTTGGAAAGCTGCAGAGAGAAAACATATGTCCTGTCACCGTGGGTGTTTTGGCTGGTAAAGAAAGCTTTCTGCATGAACTCCCACATTAAACAGCCGAGGGTGCATAAAGACCGGCAAAAAAATGTTACCTGACAGAAGCCATAAGTGCATTACCTAAAAGCCAGGTCCAAGAAAAACTCAACTACTCCCTTCAGTTAACTTAATTTTTCAGGACTATTCAAACTACAGGCATTGTATACCTTTGCTTAATAATATTGTAAGAAAATGCTGAATAATCTCATATATAGTACAATCTGTATAATCAGAGTTTAATCAAATATTAATAAAAACTATATAGCATCCAAATCCTCTAGATAGGAAAATAACAATTAATTCCTCGACAAATCTAACAACGAACTTTTTTGCTATACTCTTCCAATGCAACTTGCAACCCAGCTTTGGCATCAGGACGTGTGTGCAGGTTTCTCATGGATGCATGGCATCAGCAATATGCCCAGCTGGCATCCCGCAACACCAGATCACACTGTAGTATGCCTCTTATTCCTTTGGTTAACCTACATTAAGGATTATGTGTTGCTGCTTGATACAATACAGACCACCCACCTGAATCTGCTCCATTCCTCTCCAACATAATCGGAAGTAGAGAAGTGCCCATGGATATGCATCTGCTACGTAGCAATTTTTCTCTTGATCCAACAATTGGTATGAAGATTAATTATTGGCTTAGTCATGAGTGCAACGTGCTAATATTCTCTGTAGTTTGAGAACCGATGACAAACCCAGCGGACATCCTGTAGGTAAAACCTGTCGGAGCACCAATTACGCAGCAGCATGGTCTATTTTCAACCACCATCGATACACCTCATTCTATGATCATTAGATTGCATTCATGACCACCACAGAGTAGTGTCGGCCTCTTTTCCCATTGGGCTCCGCTCAACCTCTTGATCTGCATAGGTGGATGGGTAGGGGGCGAGGTGAGCTAGTGCTAGGGGCTAGGGAGATCAACCCAACTCAGTTCCCATCTCAGTCACACCATAGGGGAACCTAAATCATGAAAAATTAGACCATCTCCATGGCCATGGAGAGAGAGAAGAAGTTACCGTGGTGCAGTTTGAGCGATCCATCTGCTGGGCGTGAACATGGCGAGGATTCGGCTAGGGATCTCGTTGGCCAGAGAAGCAGATGGCGCATAAGGGAAGAGAAATCCTTCCTGCTCCGGGGTCGCCGCTCCCCCTGCACCTCCGTCATGCAACCTGTTTATCCGGACGCCTCTGCCGTGCGGCCAGATTGATGAGGGAAAGAGGCCTCCTTCCTGCTCCGTGGTCTCCGCTCCTCCTCCACCTCCATCGTGCAACTTGTTTATCCGGATGCCTCTGCCATGCGACCAGATTGATGAGGGGAAGAGACCTCCTTCCTGCTCCGGGGTTGCCGCTCCTCCTCCACCTCGATCGTGCAACCTGTTTGTCCAGAATCCTCCACCGTGCGGACATAGTGATAGATCCGATACGGCCTTGTCCTCAATCCAGCTCCGGTAACTTTCTCGTCCACCATCATGTGGTACAAAGGGCTCGTGCTCCCCGAAGACGCCATCTTCGTCGGCTAGCATGGCTACTAGGAGTTGCAACTCGGGATCCAGGAGAACGCCACGCAACCACGGAGATCAGGACGACACCAGTCGGCATGGTCATCGAAATTCGTTGCAAGAATAGCGCATCGTCGGAGATCAGGGGCGCGCCACGAATGCGGATTTATAAAGCTCAGGCTTCTGCACTCCTCTTATCCATATCCTACAATGTTGCTTTAAGATCTGTGCTACACAACTAACTTCTTACATGAAAATTTCTCTTTTTTGTTTTCTCCAAAACAAAACAATATATGAACTTCAAACTTCGCAGGATCACAAAACATTCTTACTACAATGTGGGAAAAAACTTTCAGATTTTTGATACGACATAAATATACAAAATGAGATTTTTTTAGATAAAAAGTATTAGTTTTAGTATATATGTTTCACGAAAAAATCTGAAAGTTTTTTCCAATATTCTAGTTAGAATGTTCTGTTGTCCTCCAAAAGATTGAAGTTTATATGATGTTTTATTTGAAAGAAACAAAAAAGACAAAAGTACTCGCACAAATCTTGATGCAGAAATGAATGGCTAGATAAGGGGGTGTATGAAAGCCTATGCTTTGTCAAATGTTAACCGGCGCGCCACTCGGGAGGGTCGTCAGGACTCGTCCTAAATAAGCCTGTAGGCATCCCTTCGCGGGGGCGAGGGGGGTAGTTTAATGTACGCCTCGGTCTGGAGTGGTACTTAAAATCAGTGGTTTGTTTTGTTTCCCGTCGCTGTGTTCGTTTTCTTTCCTTCTTCTGTACACACGTGAGAGGTTAAGAATTGGCTCCGGATGGAATTCGTCTTTTATTTAGATGGTGAATCGGTCAAAAACAGGGAGCCCAGCCGGACATATGAGCCAGAATTGTAAGAGTAGCTACGATTTGGGTCCACGGGTAATGGATCTAACTTTTAATCACAGCCGTCGATATTTATGGTTAACATAAAATCAATGGATATGAAGAGGTGACTTATGAAGAACTATGAAAGCCTCCTTCCTTTAATATTAGGTAAAGAAAAGGGGTGGCCACAGTGGCACGCAGGAGGTGGAAAGACCTACAGTGGGCGAGCTTATCGCACGGTATTACGGGACAAAGTGCATTAAATGCGCTACTTAGGTGTCCATTAGCTTTATCGGGGACGGGAACGAGGCCCTTCCCGTCCGTCGCCGCTCCGCCTCGCTTCGACACGCGCCCAGGCCAGCGATTCATGCAGCGCCATGTAGGCAGGCAGGCAGCTGAGGTGGCGCGGTGGTAGGGCCTTCATGAAGATCTGCATGCCACCATGCAGGTGCTTGCTGATTTGGCCTGAAAGCTGCATGTTGCCACGCAGGTGCCTGCCCAGCTGGTTGGGCTGGCAGCTGGATGCGAACGGCGGCGGAGTCTTGGTTGGTGCGGGCCTGGCAGTGGCCCCGCTGACGCCCCCGGCAAGGGTCTTGCCGTGGTGTCGCAGTCGTCCCCGACAAGACGCTTGCCGGGGATCTTGTGGGTTTCCTTGGCGAGGATCTCGCCGAGGGTCGTCGTCTTATGATCCTCGTCTGATTTCATATATCTATGGTCTTGACAAAGGTCTGCATGCCACCACGGAGGTGCCTCCAGATCCCTGGTCCCAACGTAGTTGGTTGGGTTGGAACCCGTGGGCTTAAGGGTGGCTCGCTCTGTTGGTGTTGGGCAAGTTGCCCCGACAAGGCTCTTGCCGGGGCCGCGGAGAGGCGGCCCCGGCAAGGGTCCTGCCGGGGGAGTCGACATTGCCCCCTTTGCTCTTTGTGTTTCTGGTCTTGGCGTTGCCTCTGATCACCTTGTGCCTTTGGCTTCTCTCCGGCTTCCCTCCCCTGCCCTGCTTAGTGTGGCCGTGGGTGCGGCTCCGACTGTCCGTGCACAAGTAAAGGGGTAAAAAGGAGAGCCCCTATTTTTGTACACCGACAATATCGTAGAAGAGAAAAGATTATAAAAGAAATTAACGTGCATGATAGTTCATTATATTGAGTATTGGTTAAGCGGGAGAAAAGAAAGCAAATTAATTATAAGTCTATTAATAGACCATTCGCTGAATGTGAATTGTGTAGGAATCATAACTAATTTTACCTGAACACAATGGTTGTTTCGTCCATGCACGATGTACTATTATACCTATAGCCTTGTCGGTCAAAAGGCATTTTAGGTGAAGTTTTAAAACCATGCCCCCCTTGAAGATCTGAACATGTAGGCGACATACACTTTGACTCGGTGGTTGCAAAATAATTATGATGTTGAAACACATGTTGATATGATAAGGAATTGTATTCTCCTCGATCAGCGACATAATATCTGCACAAAGTTCAAAATGGAAAATGTAAAAGAGAAAGAGGCCAAGAGTGAACTTAAAGACTTGACAATCATATTTAGAAATTAATATTTCTTGGTAATAAAACATTGGTAAAGAATATTTCTTGGTAATAAAACATTGGTAAAGGGTGGCACAGACCTGCAATAAAAAGTTAAGGATATGAGATCATGGCATTTAAAAAAAGCATGTGTTGGTGTATGTTGTGCCAAGTACGTGCGCGCATGTATATATGTTGTTCCTAGAAGAGATCTCTTCCTGAAAAGATGTATCAATATATACGCTAACTGAGGAAGTTAGGTTGTGTTATATATCGGTAATATCTCAAGTTCACCAAATGAAACAACATGAAGGGAGCTCGCAGCCTCAAAGCTGTATGGTTCAACTGACGAATTTTCTGCCAAGAAATGATCGACATGTTTTTGAGTTGGGAAAATAATTGTTTAACTGAGCATATATGTAGGCTTAAATATGTTAGAAATAAATTTAGTCTTAGCAAGAGATCATGGCATGTGATGGATGTCATGCTGGTATGGTAAGAGAACACATACCGACTCAGATTCACCCGAGTGATTAACTAAATTATAAAATAATGGTCATTGGGAACAAACAATACATCCATGGATGAGTAGTTGAGGTATTACTCAATTAACAGTCAAATAAACAACAATCTTGATTCCCTGTGTTAACAAAGCAACACTCTTTGCTCAACACATGCATTCATCACGCAGTACAGAGGTAGCAAGAGACCAAATTCAGGTCACCATCTCTAGCTAACTAACAACAACTCAGTTTTTGACCATTTCCCCCTTTTGATTTCTTGATATTTGTAGACCACGTAGATATATATAACCAAATATGTTTCACAAGCTGTTTTCGCAAAAAAGTTTGTTTCACAAGCTTACATGGATTCAGAGGCACACCACTGATGTTTAACTTACATGAACATGTAATGCTCATTGCACTAGTATTTGCCTTTCAGTTAAGTACATACAGATGTAACCCACAAAAAAGTACATACAGATGTAGAAGTAGATGTAGACGGGAGTATTACCTCTGCAATTTTGTTCTGTAGTTCAATTAATATCTCCTCGGTTCTTGGCGATTCATTGTGGGTGATTCAGGGGCTCATGTAGCAAACCGTTGCTGAGTTCCTATATCTGGGCTTGTGCATGCATCACATCTTCTTGCCTGAGCCGGCGGCATACATGCAGGATGGGAGTCCATCAACGTAACTGCCTCAATATTTTCACTTCTCAGTATTCCGGGTTAATTCCTAATAGCCAATCAAGACAAGAATTAGATGAATAGATTTGACCTCCTCTTGAAGATCATCGGACAGCAGCGAACGCACTAATCGCTGAGTGTCAGAGACATGCAAACTGGATGGTGCTTTATAAGAGAACACTACAGGAATCAAACACATTGTCGTCTGCCATGGCTGATGGCAAAGGCATGCCTGGCGGACGGCAAAGGCATTTGCCGTCAGCCAACAGACGACAATAGGTCCGGCTGAGTAAGCTACGGCAAAGGCCTCTTTGCCGTCAGCTAGCAGACGGCAAAGAGCCTGGATGACACACGTGGCAGGTTAGGTCCGTTAGGGGGTTAACGGCATGCTTTGCCATCCGCTGGCTGACGGCAAAGTCCTTTACATCTTTGCCGTCTGCCAGCCGACGATAAAGTGCATATATATAGGCCAGCCCAGGTTGCTGCCATGTGGCATGCTATGCGTCTGTTGGCTGACGGCCAAGATGCAAAGGACTTTGTCGTCTGCCAGCGGACGACAAAAGCAACCATATAGGCCAGCCCAGTGTCCCCAGGTTGCACAGGTAGCTGCCACATGGCGGCTTTGCCGTCGGCTGGCTGATGGCAAAGCTCTTTGCCGTCTAGCAGCAGACGGCAAAGAGGCTGTACAGCCCCTGATTTTTCTGTTTTTGTTACATTCATTCAATTTCACAGAATTTCACATATATATATAACAAGTTTCCAACAACATATATATGACAAGCTTCCAACAACATATATATAACAAGTTTCCAACAACATATATATAACAAGTTATCCAACAACATATCCAACATAAAATGGTTTCATCCATACATACATATCGAACAACAAGTTTCCAAAAACATAAAAGAAGCACAAGGAGAAGAGTAGACTCCATGAACGCAAACTCCTCATCTAAAGCAAATCTGCAAATTAGGAAAGTTGAAAGTTAGAAGAAGAATAAGAAGACTAGCTAGAAGAACAAGAAAAAAAGAATAGGAAGACCAAGAAGAAGAAGAATTTATCTTCTCTTTCTTTTTCTCCTCTCCTCTTCTTTATCTTCTTCTTCTTCTAACTAAGGAAGAAGACTAGCTAGAAGAAAAAGAAAAAGAAAAAGAAGAAGAAGAATTTATCTTCTCTTTCTTTTTCTCCTCTCCTCTTCTTTATCTTCTTCTTCTTCTACCTAAGGAAGACGACTAGCTAGAAGAAAAAGAAGAAAAGGTAGAGGAAAAAGAAGAAGAAGAAGAAGAATTTATCTTCTTTTTCTTAGTCTCCTCTCCTCTTCTTTATCTTCTTCTTCTTCTAACTAAGGTAGGAAAAAATGTCATTTTTAGCTAAGCTAGGTAAAAATGCTAAGTGTGTAGGTCATTTTAGAGCTAATCTAGGTAAATAAGTCATTTTGGAGCTAAACTAGGTAAAATGGATCATATTGGAGCTAACCTAGGTAAACTTTGTCATTTTGGAGCTAACCTAGCTTATTATGCCATTTTTTAGTTAACTAAGCATATTATGCCATTTTTGACATAAGTAAGCTAATTATAGGTCTTTGTTGAGATAACCCATGTAACTAAGCATATTAGAGCTAATTTAGCATTTTAGAGCTAACTTAGGTCATTTTGGAGCTAACTTAGGTCAAATTGATCATTTTGGGGCTAATTAGGCTTATTATGTCATTTTCGAGGAAAATAAGCTAACTATGCCATTTTTTAAAACCTAAGTAAGCTAATTATGCCATATTTTACATATGTAAGCTAAGTGTATGTCATTATTGAACAAACCTAGGTAAGTAAGCATATTAGAGATAACTTAGCATGTTAGAGCTAACTTAGGTCATTTCGGAGGAAACAAAGCTAAGTATAGATCATTTAGGAGCTAAGTTTAGGTCTTTATGAATTTGGTAAGCAAACCATTAGAGAAAACTTACCGTCATCACGGAGGTGAAGGACCGGTCTGGTTTGCGTCAGTGCCAGACGGAGTAGGATCGGTCGATGCTTGCCGGGAGGCATGCTGCACCAAATATCATTTGCAATGTCTCGTTAGCATGATGCAACTGAAATGTGAATACTAGTAACTAATGACCATTCAAATGAAACTCACCGTGTCCGCCGTAGCAATCTGGGGCATCGGCGGAGGGGTCTGACCGTTTTTCTCACACACGAACTGCACATTTTGTTTTCACGAGTCAGTCATATTACTTAGTAATGAAACAAACATTACGTGCATGATTTGGCTAATATGCAGGAGAAACTTACCATGAGGAGCTCGTATAGGGCCCGGCGAGACGTGTCGTTCCCATTCCTCTCTGCCTCCAATAGACTAGCCGGCCTCTCCTCCAGCTCGATCTCCCTCTGCTTAGCCTGCCTATTTGCCTCCGCCAGAAGCTCCCGGGCCCTAGCCTCGATGGCGAGCTCCACTGGCCATGGTCGAGGCGGTATCTCAGGAAGAGACCTCGCATGGCGCTTCTTGACCTCCAGGAGTCTTCTAGTAGAACGTATCAGTCCATCCCCAATGGCTACCGAGACATGTTTCCTCCCTTCACCAGATAGCATCACGAGCTTTGGATCAAAAGGACTCTGGCTCGGGTTGAAGTCATCCCCTTTCGTCGCCTTCCCATAATCTCTGTACCTCACGAGCTTGTTGTGGGAGGAGATGTTGGTGAAGCTCTCAGGATGATCGAGGTCATCCTCGGAGAATGCCTTGACCTTCTTGAACGGGGCAGTATGGGCCATGGCATAGAGGTCGTACAGCGGTGGCACGTCCTTCTTGTTGTGTTTCGCCTAAAAGAGAGGAACAACATATTAGTTAAGGGCTCAAGCTAGCATGGAGAATGAAATTGCATGAATCGTCAAGGGCTCAAACCACATACCCAGTGATCCCCGTACTCAAATAGGTTGGAGCTCCCTTGGTGGTGTGGCACACCTTGCATTTGGGCACGCTTATCCCTGGCCTTGTTGTGTTCGGCTAGCCATTGGGGATAGCACCACTCATCCACCAACGCCTCCCAACAGTCCATCCTATCCGCACACCATCTCGGGGGCACCTAAGTTTGGCAAAGAGAAATTTCCAGCGCTACGCCTACGAATAAAATCAAGGAAACTAAGTACAAGTGTCGGTGTCAAAACCGGCGGATCTCGGGTAGGGGGTCCCGAACTGTGCGTCCAAGGTCTATGGTAACAGGAGACAAGGGACAAAATGTTTACCCAGGTTCGGGCCCTCTCTATGGAGGTAATACCCTACTTCCTGCTTGATTGATCTTGATGAATATGAGTATTACAAGAGTTGATCTACCACGAGATCGTAATGGCTAAATCCCTAGAAGCCTAGCATGTATGATTATGATTGTCCCTATGGACTAAACCCTCCGGTTTATATAGATACCGGAGGGGACTAGGGTTGTACAAAGTCGGTTATAGACAAAGGAATCTTCATATCCGAACGCCAAGCTTGCCATCCACGCCAAGGAGAGTCCCATCCGGACACAGGAGAGAGTCTTGAGTCTTGTATCTTCACAGCCCATCAGTCCGGCCCATGTCCAACAGGCCGGACGTCCGAGGACCCCTTAATCCTGGACTCCCTCAGTAGCCCCTGAACCAGGCTTCAATGACGAGGTGTCCGGCGCACAATTTGTCTTCGGCATTGCAAGGCAGGTTCCTCCTCCGCATATTCCAAAATAGCCTTCGAATACAAAGAACGTGTCCAGCTCTGCAAAACAAGTACCACACACAACCGCAGAGAGTATAATACTTCACGAGTCCAATCCACTGACAACTTTTGTAGCGTGATGCCACACCACCACGCGGTCATTATCTCGAACCGTTTTTCGGCCTGCCGCTCCACATTTTGAGATGCGGTTTCATTGACACGTCATGTCAAAGCAGAGATCGTGTCCCCTTATTACGGAATTCTCATCAATGCGGGCGTGGATAATCCCACCACGCCGTCTGCACGACCCTTGGGAAACAGGCGAGTGGGGAGGCGCTTGATATTCGCTGCCTTTATAAGGAGATAAGGATCCACCCCCTTTCACCCATGCCTTCTCTCTCTCTGCCCACCCATTCTCGAGCTCTAGCGCCCGTGTCCTCATCTCTTCCACCTCAAGAAAGCACTCCGATCATGTCCGGATCCTGAGCGCAGGGCAAGTGGATGGTCTCCTCCATCAAGGAGAAGGACATCACCAAACTCCGGGAGGCTGGATATTTGGCCAAGGAGGTCGCCCACCGGCTTCCGACCGAGGGACAGATCGTCCCTACCCCGGAGCCCCATGAGAGGGTAGTGTTCATCCCCCACTTCGTTCGCGGGCTGGGATTTCTGAGGGAGTCCTGGATTAGGGGGTGCTCGGACAGCCGGACTATATACTTTGGCCGGACTGTTGGACTATGAAGATACAAGATTGAAGACTTCGTCCCGTGTCCGGGTGGGACTCTCCTTTGCGTGGAAGGCAAGCTTGGCAATTCGGATATGTAGATCTCCTCCCTTGTAACCGACTCTGTGTAACCCTAGCCCCCTCCGGTGTCTATATATACCGGAGGGTTTAGTCCGTAGGACGAACAACGATCATAATCATAGGCTAGCTTCTAGGGTTTAGCCTCTACGATCTCGTGGTAGATCAACTCTTGTAATACTCATATCATCAAGATCAATCAAGCAGGAAGTAGGGTATTACCTCCATTGAGAGGGCCCGAACCTGGGTAAACATTGTGTCCCCCACCTCCTGTTACCATTCGCCTTAGACGCACAGTTCAGGACCCCCTACCCGAGATCCGTCGGTTTTGACACCGACAATTTCCACTCCACCCATTCGTCCGCGGACTCATGTTTTACTATGGGGTGGATCTCCACGATCTGGACCCCAATTCCTTCCTCAACATCTCGGCATTTATTGTCATGTGCGAGGCCTTCCTCCGCATCTCTCCCCAC
This sequence comes from Triticum aestivum, assembly GCF_018294505.1. Classification (NCBI taxonomy): domain Eukaryota; kingdom Viridiplantae; phylum Streptophyta; class Magnoliopsida; order Poales; family Poaceae; genus Triticum; species Triticum aestivum. Next base: position 97,054,723 of record NC_057814.1, on the reverse strand, counting down.
TTCGGATTGTGGCTGAAGATCTTCAATGTGAAGCCTAAGGTGGTGGATGGCTAACACGCAGAGTGCGGAGGCGCCATGGTGAGCAAGATGCCCAACGTCATATGGCCCAAAGGTACTTTCATGGAGACCGTCAAAGGGTGGCAAAAGCAGTGGTTCCATGTCACAGAGCTCCGCGACACCACGTGGGCCGCGGCTCCCGAGTTCAGGTCCGGGGCCCCGATGCGGCTCACCTCCTGGCTAGAGAAGGGCCTAGACTGGGCCTCGTCGGACGAGCTGACAGCACTACAGACGCGTATCAAGAAAATGGTTGACAAGAACATCAAGCTTGTCAATGTGATCCAGGTGATGCTCTTTCGCTGGATCCTTCCATGCCAAAGCCGGACCTGCAATTTGTGGGAGTTTGATCCGGCCAAGCACCAGACCCTGCAACACTTCTTCGGCATTACGCCCGAAGGTATTTGGAAGGTGCTCTTCAAGGACAACGAGACGTGACCGAAGGAGACCGAAGACCGTGGGTACAACCTGACCCACCCCGCCAATCCGGTAAGTTTTTTAGTGTTTTCAAGGTGTATCCTTTGCTAACATACTCAAGGAAAATGTCTGAGCCTCCCCATCTTACTTTTTCAGGGCTGGACAAAGAAGGCAGAGCTGGTCAAGAGTCCGGCTCCGCTACCCGAAGACCCAGAAATTCCACTTCGGACAAAGATGCTGGTTCCGGCGCCCTACCAGGCGCCGGAGAAGAAGGCCAAGAAGAAGGCCAAGGGGACCAGAGGCGGTCTCCGCCACAAGGGCACTTCGGACATGACATCCGAAGACGCTGAGACCCAATCCTCACCCGACACCAACGACGAGAAGGAGGAGGAGGAAGAAAGCAACTCCCCCTTGAGGGGGGAAGGAAGAAAAGGGCGGCCTCCACGCGACTGGAGGCCGAAGCGTCCAAGAGGGGAGAGCCTCCCTTGCGGGCGACACCGCGCCGGACACCGGCAGCAGCTCGGAGTGGCGCCCCAGGGATAAGCCCCCGGCCGGATCGTAAGTATTCGAGGGCTCTAACGCACTTATATGTCCGACTCCTTTATCTCGCCATTCTAATGCGTTGAATCACGTGCTGCAGTCCGGCCCACGACAGCTCCCAGTGATCCTCGGGGAGTTCGCTGGATCCAAAGGATATTGACAGCGATTTGCTGCCGACAGCCACATCTCCCAAGGCCACGGACGACGCCGAGGCGGTGTCCCGAAGGACCCTCATGGGCCAGGGAGAGACGTAGAGGGCCATTAGGATGGCGCCGGATGGCGAACCCTCGGCTGCCGGACACCTGGGGGAGCAAATCCCCCCGGAAACTGGTGATGGGGGACATATCCAGTGCGGCCCCCAGCCAAATACCATTCCGGAAGCCAGTACGGCTCCGGATTCTGGCAAGCAGCCTCGTTCGAAAGAAGGAGGTGCGCCTGTTCCGCCGGTGACCTCTTTCCAACCAGAGGCACCGGATACTCTTCTGGAAGCGCTGCAAGGTGCTTCCATTGTTGAGGAACACCGTATCCTCATGGGTACGGTGGTTGAGAAGGTTCAGTCCATTAAGAGCGGACTGACCGAAGCCTGCAACAGCCTGCTGACAGGCTTTGAGGTAAGAGGCATAATTGTGCAAAAAGAATGTCACGGTGTAGATAGTAGCCCCTGAGACTCTGTCCGGTGTTTGGAAAGAAAAGCCGGACAGAGGATCAAATAATTTCACAGGATACTAACCATACATGTCTTTGTGAATAAGCAGGCGTCGTTGCTGGTTGCGACCTCTCATGCTGCCGAAGTCTCCGGACTGAAGCAGAGGATGGAGCGGGCCGAGGAGGAGCTCGGCCAAGCAAGGAAACAGCTTGAGGATATGCAAGGTACGTAATGACCTGATGTATCTCAGAAAGGATTGATGGTTCAAGTTGACTATAGTGCCATGGTATTTGTAGGAGCGGCGACTGAGGTGGAAACCCTCAAGAAGGCGCTAGCCGAGGCCCAAGAGAAAGCGTCAAAGGAGCAAGCCGACCATGAAAAACACGAGGCCAGGGTTGATGAGGTCTAGCTGGAGCTCTAGGACGCCGTCAAGAAATACGAGTCCTTGGAGCGCAACATTGTGGACCAAGAGACTGAACTCGCCAAGGCTCGCCAAAGCGCACAAGATGCCCGGGTTGAAGCCTAGGGCGCTCTACAGGAGATTCAAGAGGCCAAGAAAATAGCGGCGGATAAGGCCTTCATTATGCAGAGCAGATATGTGAAGAAGAGGTGTCTCTTACTAACCCGGATTTTCAGTTCTCCAGGAGCGTTTGCGGATTTGCCGCGCAGTGTTGCCGACGCTACGGAGTTCTTCCGAGCCGAAAAGGGGAGCTCGATGGAGAAGCTATTCTGGTCGCAATACCTTGCGCCAGAACATCCGGCGCCCTTTAGCAACCAGCTAAAATAGCTGGTCGAACTACATAGGGTGGCCGAACTAGCCCTGAAGGATTTAATAATCCGGACGTGGCCTGTCGAAGCTATAGCCAGCAGCTACTTCGGGCTCGTGAAGCGGCTGGTCAATGCCTGCCCTCGGCTTGACGTCATCAAGCGGTCGGTCTGCATCGAGGGTGCGCGGATGGCCTTCGCCCGCGTCAAGGTGCAGTGGGCGAAGATGAATGCCGTGAAGCTCGCGACCGAGGGACCGCCCACTGGCAAGGAGCACCGCACGCCCGAGCGGTATTTTGAAGATGTCCTGGAGGGGTCCCGCATTGTGGCAGCGCAATGTGCAAAAGACATTATCTTTGATTGAATACATTCGTGTTATCTTTGCCTTGTATGATGAAACGAAGTCGTTATGTAATATAATGCTTGTTATTTTTAAAAAATTTACCTCCTGTGCGGTCGTTTTTATTAAATCTGAGAGTTGGCCAGTCGTCGGCTTCAACTCGCACGTAGGTAGTACGGGGGTGTTCGGGATGGAATCTAAACACTCTTGATCCAAAATTTTGGTCCTTGAAGAGGTGTTTAGCGCAACGAACCAGGCAATCGGACTATGTGGCTTTATCACCCTCACTTAGCCATAGGAGTTTGATAACAAAAATGTTGGTGCAGCCCCTAGTTAGCATTTAATCCGGACTAGGGTGATGTAAACACCTGATCGGACTGAGGCCGATCCGTCGCATAATGCGGAAAAAATCGCAAAAGATTTGTACCCGCCAAACAGCTGACAGGCTCACGCCGCATCATGACAGTCAGTTTTCGGCTTTCTCTACTGAGGTGCTCATATGGATAAACAAGGACACAATCGCAGTAGTTCTCCCTTTACTACCCTAGCCGATAGAGCGGTACGCAAGGTAGTAAGCACAGGAGCCGGGCAACCCAACTATTGACCAAAGATATGATTCGGAGCCAATGCATATAATGCTAAAATTCGGGGCGCCAAATTGTACTGTAGATGTGTTCAGACTTTGTTGCCATAGTATGGAGCGTAGTGAAGCCCCTGCCCAACTAAAGCGTACCAAGTGTACGTGTGCAATCGATAAGAATAATGAAATAAAATGAAATTGTAAGCTAGTGCCACATAAGTTGGGCAGCAAATAGTTCTTGTTATAATTTGATTGATACGTCAAAACATATTTGTACAAATAGTGCGCTAAACAACCTGGCTATTTAACATGCCAAGACCAGGAGGGAGCTGCGTGCGGGTCCTCGAAACAGGTAGGACGATCATCAAAGAGAACGTCTAGAGATTCCCCCACACGTCTGTGCGGCCTGTCACCTTGGTGTATCTGTCCTTCGAAAGGACCGATGATCGGGCCGCCGTTAGGGGCCTGCGGAAAAGAAACCTGAAAAGTATAAAAAGAAAAGTGACTGTATGTGTGTCCGGGAAAGGTCGAGCCGTATGGTGGACCATAGTCTGGTTATGCCTCTGTCTCTGCCCATGGTATTTTGAGTGCGTAGTTATGTACGAGCGGTACGTATGCCGCCATTTGGTCAGGACTGAGATGGAGGCCGAATTGCTAGTGTAACTCCTGATGAGCCGGACTGTCAAGTTGTGGAGTAGTCCGGACTCGTTTGACAGTGTCCGAGAGCTTGGCCGCTGAATTAAAATTCTGCCTTAAAATGCCGCTCTGTACTTCCACGGCCAGGGCTGCGGTGTGTTCTTCAGTACGGAGGGAGCGCTCCGTGTTTCCATTGACTGTTATGACCCCGCGTGGTCCGGGCATCTTGAGTTTGAGATAAGCATAGTGTGCATCGCATTAAATCGAGCGAATGTGGTTCGTCCGAGCAGTGCGTGATAGCCACTGCGGAAGGGGATGATATGGAAGATCAACACTTCGCTTCTGAAGTTGTCCGGGGACCCGAAGACAACTTCCAGTGTGATTGAGCCCGTACAATGGGCCTCTACATCTGGTATAACTCCTTTAAAGGTAGTTTTGCTGGGCTTGATCCTTGATGGATCGATGCCCATTTTCCGCATTGTATCCTGATAGAGCAGGTTAAGGCTGCTGCCCCCGTCCATGAGGACTCGCGTAAGGTGGAATCCATCGATCATTGGGTCAAGCACCAGTGCGGCTGAACAGTCGTGGCGGATGCTAGTCGGATGGTCCCTGTGATCGAAAGTGATCAGGTAGGACGACCATGGGTTGAATTTTGGGGCGACTGGCTCTATCGCATAGACGTCCCTGAGCGCGCGCTTGCGCTCCCTCTTAGGGATAGGGGTGGCGTATATCATGTTCACCGTATTGACCTAAGGGGGAAACTTCTTCTGCCCCCTTGTGTTCGGTGGACGGGGCTCCTCGTCATCATCCTCACTTTGCGACCCCTTCTCCTTGTTTTCGGCGTTTATCTTGCCGGCCTGCTTAAAGACCCAACAACTTCTATTGGTATGATTGGTTGGCTTATCGGGGGTGCCATGTATTAGTTTTGTCCCTATGGACTAAACCCTCTGGTTTATATAGATACCGGAGGGGACTAGGGTTGTACAAAGTCGGTTATAGACAAAGGAATCTTCATATCCGAACGCCAAGCTTGCCATCCACGCCAAGGAGAGTCCCATCCGGACACGGGAGAGAGTCTTCTGTCTTGTATCTTCACATCCCATCAGTTCGGCCCATGTCCAATAGGCCGGACGTCCGAGGACCCCTAGTCCTGGACTTCCTCAACAAGCCCTTAAGAATAGGTAATTACCTTCATGTACTTCTCCTTACTCACATATTTCCCACGGCACTTCTTCTTGGCCCTCCTAATGTTAGTCGAGGCGTAGTAGTCTCGAACAGCCTGCACCCTAGCATCGTGTGGTAAGTTCGGAAGTAGGCGCTTGCACTCAGCTTCGAGAACCCTAGCCGCCTCCACCTCGTGTTCCTCAGAACACCTGTAGAAGGTCAGCAATCGAACAAGACAACACTGATTAGTACAATCACTAGGTAATGTTAATTTTTAATTCTGTAAAGGAGAAATTACCCAAAACCGTTGCCTCACAATGTGGGCCACCGTCTCGCACAAGACACTGTCGACCCTCTCCTCCGGCGAGGCCCGGGCAGCCACGTACAGCTCCCAGCTCAGTGCTAGCTGTGAAGCTGACCCTCATCGAGCAACGTGACCCACCCCGAGAAGTGGTACCGGAAAAGCACACCAAGGACCTGGTTGGGCCTGCGGACACCATCAGCGTGTATCCAACCCCTGCAGTATGACAAGGCCAACACATTAGATATTAATTTGAAGAAACATGAAGGACAAAGGTTAAAAAAGAGTAAGCGCACTTACTTTTACCCGTTAGGCTCAATCAAAGACCTCTGATCGCGGGTCGCCGGCATGGCCGGGAGCTTCGTACCACCACACTGGTAGACCTTCTTGGCCTGCTCAACCAGCTCGCCCTCGCTAAAACTATCATCAGACCAGGTCTCCTCACCATCAGCATGGCCACTAGTCTCCGGAGTCACGTGCGACGAAGACTCCGGGACCGGAGTCTCGTGGGACGAACACTCTGGGGCCCGAGTCTCCTGGGACGAAGGTTGGGCGACCTGAGGCTCGTGGACCGGAGTCCAAGACGGGTCCAAGTTTGACGGGTCCACCTGAGAGGGAGCACTCCGGTGGTCCAAAGAAAAAGCTGGGGGTGGCGGCGAGGAAGGCGCAACAGGCTTCCTACCTCTCCCGCCGCCACGTCCACCTCTAGCTACACCCCTCTTCGTCTTGCCCCGACCTCTCCCGGCCGAAGAAGAAGCGCCCGCCGATGTCGTCATGTTGTCTACGAGCGCTCTCCGAAGCTGCTGGGGTGGAATATAGCCACCCCTCCCAGCACGCGCCGAGGAAGGAGGCTCGGAGCGCTCTTGACCCATGCCCACCATCTGTCAACACATGCAATGACAAAGAGTAAACGAAATTAGTACAACATAGACATAATAAAATATTTAAGTGTGTACCATCATCATGAACATAATAAAAAATTGAATACCTAATAACATGAACTAATTAATAATATATATTCCTCTCGATCCTCGACCCCTCGACCGCTCGGTGACCCTCGACCATCGGCGACCGTCTTTTTCTACTTTTCCTACTTTTTCATCTTCTACTTCTACTTCTTTGTTTTTTTCATCATCATCATCTTCTTCTTCTTCTACCTATTGTTCCTTTTTTTCATCTTCTTCTTCTTACTCTTCTTCTATTTCTTCTTCTTCCTCTTCTTCTTTTACTTCTTTTTTTCATCTTTCTTCTTCTTACTCTTCCTCTTCTTCTTCATCTTCTTCTTTTACTTCTTTTTTTCATGTTACTTCTTCTATTCTTCTCCTCATCCTCTTCTTCTTCTTCTTCTTCTTCTTATTTATTTTCCTTTTTCCTCTCCTTCTTTTTCTTCTTCTTCCTTCTTTTCCTTCTTCCTCTTGTCTTCTTTTTCTTCTTCATTTTCCTTATTTTCCTTTTTCCTCTCCACTTCTAATTTTTCTTCTTTTCTTCTAAATATAAAAAACTAACCTACAATCTACTTCTTCTTCTTCTTCTTCTTCATCTTCGTCCTCCTCCTCCTCCTCTTCCTCTTCCTCTTCTTCTCCTTCTTCTTCTTCTTCTTCTTCTTCTTCTTCTTCCTCTTCCTCTTCCCCCTTCTACTTATTCTACTTTTCTTCTTCTTTTTTCATCTTTTTTTACTTCCTTTAATTATGACTATTTAACTAAAACCTAACACTAATCTAACATAATCTAATCTAATCTAGCTAACTATATATGTAATATATCTAATATCTAAAACAGAAAAGAAAAAGCAGAAAAAAACAGAACTCCTCCTCTTCTTCTTCTTCCCCCTTATACTTATTCTACTTTTCTTCTTTTCTATATTTTATTTTTTCTTCTTCTTCTTTTTTCTATGTTTTCTCCTCCTAGTTCTTTTAGGTCTTCTTTTCTTTCTTTCTTTCTTTCTTTCTTTCTTTCTTTCTTTTCTTTTCTTGTTCTTGGGCTTATCTAACTAAGTAATTAACCTAAAAACTAACTAAGTAATTAACCTAAAAAATAACTAAATAACTAATTAACCTATGTACAGTAGGGTAAAACAACTACCTAATTAACCTAAAAAACTAACTAACTAACTAACCTAAATAAAAAAATAGCAACAAAAAAAGACAGAAAAAAGGAAAGAAACCTCAACAGGGGCGGAGCGGCGCCGGGCGGCGGGGGGCGGAGTGGCGACGAGCAGCGGGAGCCGAGGCGGCGGGCGGCCTGAGCGGCGGGGGGTCGGGGCTGTCTGGGGCGCGGGGCGGAGCGCCGGGCGGCGGGGGGCAGAGCGGCGACGGGCGGCATGAGCGGTGGGGCGCCGGGGCAGCGGGGGGTCGGGGGCGCGGGGTGGTAGGGGATCGGGGGCATCGGGGGGGTGGTGGTCGGGGCGGCGGGGTCGGTGGTGGTTGGGGGCGGTGGGGGTCGGCGGCGTCGCCGGCGGGCACGGGCGCGGCGCGGGTGAGGTAAGGGAGAGAGAGAGGGGTGGGCCGCGGGGCGACCGTTTTTAGTTAGGTTTAGTTTCTTTGCCATCTGCTAGCGGACGACAAAAAGCGTAGCTAGTGGGGTCGGGGCGGGGGGAAAACGGCCGTTAGATTGGCTATTCTCTTTGCCTTCTGCTCGTGGACGGAAAAGAAGCTTTGTCGTCTGCTAGCAGACGGCAAAGAAAGTGGCCATTAGGTGGTTCTTTGTTAGTGGGCCACCCTCCCTCTTTGCCGTCTGGTAGCAGACGGCAAAGCTTCTATGTCGTCTGTTGGCAGACGGCAAAGAGCTGGCTGACGGCAAACATGGTCTTTGCCGTCAGCTCTTTCTTTGCCATCAACTTTATTTAAGCTGATGGCAAAGACCTTCTTTGTCGTGAGCTAGCAGACGACAAAAAGCTGGCTGACGGCAAAGATCTTGATTCCAATAGTGGAAGATGGAGACTCAAATTAATATAAAAATTGCATAAAGTAAAAGAAAGGCCCTTCGCAGAGGGAAGTAGGGATTTGTAGAGGTGCCAGAGCTCAAAGCGAAAAAGATAGAGATAAAAATATTTTGGGAGGCATGCTTTTCCTGTCAACGAGAACGATCAAGTAGTTCCCAATACTTTCCATGCTAGACATATCATAGGCGGTTCCCAAACAGAAATTAAATTTTATTCCTTTTTCAACCATACTTTCACTTTCCATGGCTAGCTGTATCCACGGGTGCTTTCCATACCAACACTTTCCAAGGAATTTATTATTTGACAACATATAGTAAATTCATTTTTCATTTCGGGACTGGGCATCCCTAATACCTTTGCCTTACTGTCCTGCAATGGCAAGTGAATAAACACTCATCTTGAGAATAACATATCTAGCATGGAAATATATTAGCCACCCCCTACCCTTTCATGAGCAGTACGAGCACATAAAAGAAAATTTTATTTTGAAAATTAGAGATGGCACATACAAATTTTCTTAGAACGGCAAAAGCATACCGCATATAGGTAGGTATGGTGGACTCATGTGGTAAAACTGGTTTAAACGATTTTGGATGGACAAGTAGTGATCATACTTAGTGCAAATGAAGGCTAGGAAAAAGATTGAGAAGCGACCAAACAAGAAACGAAAAATCTCATAAGCGAGCATTAAGTATAATTAACACCGAATAATGCACCACAAGTAGGATGTAATTTCATTGCATAACTATTGACTTTCGTGCTTGCATAGGGAATCACAAACCTTAACACCAATATTCTTACTAAAGCATAATTACTCATCAACATGACTCACATATCACATCATCATATCTCAAAACTATTACAAGGAATCAAGTTTATTTTGTCCAATGATCTTCATGAAAGTTTTTATTATATCCTCCTTGGATATTTATCACGTTGGAACTAATTTGTGTTGCTTTTGATAAGCTCAAACAAATATAATTGAAGATCATGAGCATAATATTTCTTTCTCTCAAATTAATTTAAGTGAAGCAAGAGTAATTTCTTAAAAAAATTACTAACTCTCAAATAAATCTAAGTGAAGCATGAGAGCATTTCTTAAAAAATAATAGAGCACACCGTGCTCAAAAAGATATAAGTGAAGCAGTAGAGCAATTCCATTCAAGTCCTAAAACAAAAAGCTAAACAAGCAAAGACTCATATCATACAAGACGCTCCAAGCAAAACTCATAGTATGTGAGGAATAAAAATATAGTTTCGAGTAAAATACCGATGGTCGTTAGGAGAAAGAGGGGATGCCACTCAGGCATCCCCAAGCTTAGTTGCTTGCTTATCTTTGGATAATAGCTTGGGATGCCATGGGCATCCCCAATCTTAGGCACTTCTTACTCCTTATTCCTTCATCCATCATAACATCACCCAATACTTGAAAACTTCAATCACCCAAAACTCAACAAAACCTTCGTGAGATCCGTTAGTATAAGAAAACAAATCACTATTATAAGTACTGTTGAAAACCCATTCATATTTTATTCTTGCATTATATCTACTGTATTCCAACTTTTCTATGGCAAAAATTCTTCAAAGAAAACCATAGAATCATCAAAACAAGCACACAACGCAAAGAAAACAGAATTTGTCAAAAACAGAACAGTCTGTAGCAATTTGGATATTTCAAATACTTCTGTAACTCCAAAAATTCTGAAATATTAGGAAAACGTGAGAAATTTGTATATTAATCTTCTGAAAAAAAGAATTGGTATTTTATCACGCTCCTGTTAAAAATGAGAATTATTTTTGTGAGCGCAAAAGTTTCTTTTTTCAGCAAGATCAAATCAACTATCACCCAAGATGATCCTAAAGGCGTTGCTTGGCACAAACACTAATTAAAACACAAAAAACATAGTCATAACAGTAGCATAATTGTGCAAACACTCAAGAATAGAAAGCAGAAGGCAAAAATAAATTTTATTCATTGGGTTGCCTCCCAACGAGCGCTATTGTTTTATGCCCCTAGCTAGGCATAAAGCAAGGATCTAAGTATTGTCATCTTTGTTTCTAGATCCATAGGATGCCCTCATGATTGATTTATATCTAGGGAAGTCTACCAAGAATAATTGGACAAGACAGATTGCAATCAATATCAAGAACAATAAAATCTATGGGCACATAATTCCTATTTGCAAGAATAAGAACATCATTAATTCTTCCCATGGGGCATTTTAATAGTAGAATCCACAAGTGCAAATTTAGAGAACACTCTTCAATATCGGTAAGACCAAGCACATCACATAAATATTTCGGAATTGTAGAAACACTAGCACCCAAGTCACATAAATCAAAACTCTCATAATTTTTAATCTTGTCTTTGATAGTGGGTTCCCACTCATCATGTAATTTTCTAGGAATTGAAACTTCTAATTCCAATTTTTCTTCCAAAGCTTTCATCAAAGCATCAACAATATGTTTAGTAAAAGCTTTATTTTGTTCATAAGCATGGGGTGAATTTATCATGGATTGCAACAAAGAAATACAATCAATCAAAGAGCAACTATCACAATTAAAGTCTTTGTAATCCAAAAGAGTGGGCATATCACTAGTTAAAGTTTTGACCTCTTCAAACCCAATTTTATCAATTTTCTCAACAAGATTTTCACCCTCCGAATTATCGGGATGACTTCTAGCTAAAGTTGACTCTTCTCGAGTTCCTTTTTCATCAATCTTAAGTTTACTAAACAAAGGATCAATAGAAGAAATACCAACCATTTTCAGATCTTTATCACTTGTATCTTCTAATGAGATTGGTTTGGCGGCCATTTGATTTACTAGGGTAGCTTGTGCATCGGATATTTTTCCTAGCAAACTTTCAGCAAAGGCATACTTAGATTGGAGATTGCAAACTTCTCTACTAATATCATCGAGTTGTTTTGTTATAGCATCAAGGACAACAGAGTGCTCCTTAAGTTCCCCAGTAAAATATTTATTGTGCTCAAATTGTGTAGTCATATATTCCTTAGTACTTTTCTCAATTTCAAGAAAAATATTGGGGTAAGGAACATCATAATATTTTCTTTGAGGCATCATGACTACGCAAACAAGAACACATGCAAAAACAGATCTGACGAGAAAACGGCGAACAAAAAAGAGGGCGAATAAAACGGCAATTTTTTATGAAGTGGGGGAGAGGAAAATGAGAGGCAAATGGCAAATAATGTAAATTGCAAGGAGATGAGATTTGTGATTAGGAACCTGGTAGATGTTGATGATGTCTCCCCGGCAATGGCGCCAGAAATTCCGTTTGATGTTTGCTTGAACTGCGTCGGTATTTCCCCAAAGAGGAAGGGATGATGCAGCACAGCAATGGTAGGTATTTCCCTCAGTGGTTAGACAAAGGTTATCGAACTAACAGGAGAACCACGCAACACTACGTTGTCGGTGTACAAAAGTAGGGGTCCCTTTTTGTACCCCTTTACTTGTGCGCGGGCAGTCGCAGCCCCACGCCCCTGGCCACGCTTGGCGGGGCAAAGGAAGCAAAGCCACAAGACAACCAGAGCAATGCCAAGGCAGAGACACGAAGAGCAGAAAGGCGAGGTGAACTCCCCCGGAAAGGCCCTTGCTGGGGCGGCCTTCACAGCCCTGGGAAGAACCTTGCCAGGGCAACTTGCCCAGCGCCAGCAGGGCTGCCACCCTTGAGCCTGAGAGTTCCAACGCCCTCAACCACATTGGAACCAAGGCTCAGGGGGCGCCTCCGTGGTGGCATACAGATCTTCGTGAAGACCAAGAACATGCAAGATCAGATGAGCATCAGAAGACGAAGATCCTCGGCAAGATCCTTGCCGAGGATACCCACGAGACCCCCCGGCAAGGCTCTTTCCGGGGACGCCCACGATGTCATGGCAAGACCCTTGCCGAAGACATCCGCGGGGCCGCAGCCAGGCCCACATCTGCCAAGACTCCACCGCCGTTCCCATGCAGCTGCCAGCCCACCAACTAAGAGAGCACCTGTGTGGCGACGTGCGGCCTCTAGGCCAACTCAGCAAACACCTGCGTGGTGGCATGCAGATCTTTGTGAAGACTCTGCCACCGCACGAGCTCAGCAGTCACCCAGCCAGCATGGCGCTACATGCTTCGTCTGCTCGGACGCGCGTCAAAGCCAGGCGAGGCGGCGACAGCTGGGACGAGCTTCCTTGCCGTCCCCGATAAAGCAAGAAGGGCACGTCGGCAGCGCAATAAATGCATTTGTCCTACGATGCCAGGAGATAGACTCGACTACTGTACAACTTTCCACCTCCGGTGTGCCACTGTCGCAGCCCCTTTTGACTATAAAAGGAGGCCCGTGGCGTACTGAGTAAGGATTCAGACTTTTTGGACCCTGCATGCTTTGTAGCTAGTCCAAGAACACCAGATAAACATAAACAAGCAGGAGTAGGGTATTACGCATGACTTGTGGCCCGAACCTGGATAATCCCCCTGCATTGATCTCTCAATCATGCTCTTTCCACAGCCCCGCGCCCGCCAACCGTAGCAAAAGGGATTCCTCGTGATCCCGTAGGTGTCATTTCCCCCGACATCTTTGGCACGCCAGGTAGGGGGCGCAAGCTGTGAAAATCCGGTTTGGAGGTTAGCACACCGACTTCACCATCACCATGGCCCCCAAGAGAAAGGGGATCACAGCGATCGGCTTGTCTGGGGTCGGCCCGTCTGCGTCAGCGCGAGCAGGCGGCCGGGTGGCCACGGATGGGGCCGGAGACGTGGCCCGCGAGCATCCATGACATTCTGGCGATCGGAGCCAGGCGAGCGGCGTCGTCCGAAGCTGAGATGGCGAGCCACGCGCCGCTAGGTCCGGGGGCGGGGCCGTGCTACCCATGGGTGGCGCAGCAACCTCTACGGCACCCCAGCTGGCGCCCGTGCCGTGCCCTTCCCAGGCCGCGCGCGATGAGCAACACCGCGATGCCGGAGCCCCCGGGCACCGCCGCAGAAAGAGCCCTGTGCGCCACTCACAGGACGAACCAGGCCGGCGTGCGCACTCAGACGCCGGTGCAGGCGGCGTGCGACTGCGAGACCGCGATAGAGCCCCTTCTAACCAGGTTAAAAGTCGGAGCGCATCACGGTCTACGCAGATCTCGCCGCCGCCTACGCCAGCAGAAGCGCTGGCGCGCGTGCAGCTGCTCCTCGACTTCCCCGTGCTGCGGAGAAGCTCGGCGAGTGGAGAGCCACAGTCCGAAGCCTTGTCAGCTTCGCGAACAAAGCCGAGCTGCTCCCAACGGGACCCTCACACCGGTGTCCTGACGAGCCGGTGCATGCCGACGGTGGGGGGACCAGAGACGCTACGACCACGGTGCACTCCCCCCCGGCGGCCGCGAACACCGCCACTGGCCCATTGACCCGACGTCGGTGACAACATTTCCACAGCGTCGTCCGACCCGCGAACATGCCGCGACCAATGTCAAGTCCTTCAGGATCGGGCCCAGGAAGACGCTTGAACTACCATCGAACAACGACGGGAGACGTGCCATCAGTCAGATTGGCGTGCGGCGCCTACTATTTACTACCCGGCGCCGGGGGGCCCGGGCGACCTGCCTTACGAGGCGGGTTGTCCAGCCTTTTCCCAAGAGCTGCGGCAGTTCCAGTGGCCCTCGCACCGCACGTTCAAGCCCGATGTTGGTGAGAAGTACAACGGCAAGACCCACCTGTCGGAGTTCCTCAGCATCTACACCATCGCGATGCAAGCTGCTGGAGATCGCGGCGACAAGGTGCTTGTTAATTACATCCCATTGGCACTTAAACCCAACATCATGTCGTGGTTGATGCACTTGCCAGTGGATTCCATTTCTTCTTGGTCGGATTTGTGTCATGAGTTTGTTGGCGCCTTCACTGGAGGCCACCAAGCTCATGGCCAGGCAAGCGATTTGCACATCATCCCCTAGAAAGAAGCTGAAAACCTGCGCAAGTACATACAGAGGTCAGCCGGGTGCAGTACAACATCCCAGATGTTCATCCCGCCGCCGTTATCAGCGCGTTCCATCAGAATGTGCGCAACCCCAATATGCGTGAAGAGTTGGCGATGAACAAGGTCAAGGATGTGGCCGAACTTTACGTTCTGGCCGATAGACGTGCTCGAGCTGAAGAGGGGAGGAAGTACCCCGGCGAGGACGCCGGTGCGGAAACCGACTCCACAGACGAAGACAACGCTTCCCCAACAAAGAAGGGTCGGCGCCGCAATAGGAAGCGCAAGGGCAAGACTGTGCTTGCCGTTGAGGGATCCGGCGAGCTCAGTGATACGTCTCCAACGTATCTATAATTTTTTATTGTTCCATGCTATTATATTATCTGTTTCGGATGTTTATGGGCCTTACTAAACACTTTTATATTATTTTTGGGACTAACCTATTAACCCAGAGCCCAGTGCCAGTTTCTGTTTTTTTCCTTGTTTCAGTGTTCCGCAGAAAAGGAATATCAAACGGAGTCCAAATGGAATGAAACCTTCGGGAGCGTGATTTTTGGAACGAACGTGATCCAAGAGACTTGGAGTTGAAGTCAAGGAAGCTTCGAGGTGGCCACGAGGCAGGGAGGCGCGCCTTCCCCCCTGGGCGCGCCCCCCACCCTCATGGGCCCTTCGTGGCTCCCCTAACCGACTTCTTCCGCCTATATATATCCATATACCCTAAAAACTTCGGGGAACAGAATAGATTGGGAGTTCCGCCGCCGCAAGCCTCTGTAGCCACCAAAAACCAATCGGGACCCTGTTCCAGTACCCTGCCGGGGGGGGAACCCTCACCGGTGGCCATCTTCATCATCCCGACGCTCTCCATGATGAGGAGGGAGTAGTTCACCCTCGGGGCTGAGGGTATGTACCAGTAGCTATGTGTTTGATCTCTCTCTCTCTCTCTCTCGTGTTCTTGAGGTGATACGATCTTGATGTATCGCGAGCTTTGCTATTTTAGTTGGATCTTATGATGTTTCTCCCCCTCTAGTCTCTTGGAATGGATTGAGTTTTCCTTTGAAGTTATCTTATCAGATTGAGGATTTAAGGATTTGAGAACACTTGATGTATGTCTTGCCGTGCTTATCTGTGGTGACAATGGGATATTCACGTGATCTACTTGATGTATGTTTTGGTGATCAACTTGCGGGTTCAATGAACTTATGCATAGGAGTTGGCACACGTTTTCGTCCTGACTCTCCGGTAGAAACTTTGGGGCACTCTTTGAAGTAGTTTTGTGTTGCTTGAATAGATGAATCTGAGATGGTGTGATGCATATCGTGTAATCATACCCGCGGATACTTGAGGTGACATTAGGGTTATGGTTGATTTGTGTCTTAAGGTGTTATTCTAGTACGAACTCTATGATAGATCGAACGGAAAGAATAGCTTCATGTTATTTTACTACGGACTCTTGAATAGATCGATCAGAAAGGATAACTTTGTGCTGGTTTCGTACCCGCAATAATCTCTTCGTTTGTTCTCCGCTATTAGTGACTTTGGAGTGACTCTTTGTTGCCTGTTCAGGGATAGTTATTTGACCCAATTATGTTATTATTGTTGAGAGAACTTGCACTAGTGAAAGTATGAACCCTAGGCCTTGTTTCCTAGCATTGCAATACCGTTTACGCTCACTTTTATCATTAGTTACCTTGCTGTTTTTATATTTTCAGATTAAAAAAACCTATATCTACCATCCATATTGCACTTGTATCACCATCTCTTCGCGGAACTAGTGCACCTATACAATTTACCATTGTATTGGGTGTGTTGGGGACACAAGAGACTCTTTGTTATTTGGTTGCAGGGTTGCTTGAGAGAGACCATCTTCATCCTACGCCTCCCACGGATTGATAAACCTTAGGTCATCCACTTGAGGGAAATGTGCTACTGTCCTACAAACCTTTGCACTTGGAGGCCCAACAACGTCTACAAGAAGGTTGCGCGAGGAGGTGAGTGCTTGAAGGTATATCTTTAGATCTTGCAATCGAATCTTTTAGTTTCTTGTTTTGTCACTAGTTTAGTTTATAAAAGAAAACTACAAAAAAATGGAATTAAGAGTGCCTCATATGCTTCATCTTTTTAATATCTTTCGTGAAAATAAGGATTCCGATAATTGTGCCAAAATGCTAGAAGAAGAATGCATTAAAAGGTTTGGCACTAAATCTTTCAATGATGAGCATGATTGCAATGTTGTTAGTATGAATTCTTTGAATACCCATGATGCTAATGATATGCAAAGCCACAAGCTTGGGGATGCTATGTTTGATGAAGATGATATTTTTTGTCCCCCATGTTTTGATAAGCAAATTTATTATGATGAAAGCATGCCTCCTATTTATGATGATTATATTGATGAAAGTGGATTTGGAGAGGTTCCAATTGATTATGAGAACAAAGTTGCTACCTATGATGATTATTGTGATGCTTTGTATGCTATTAAGAATAATGATAACCATGAAACTTGTCATCATGATTTTAGTTTTGAATTGGATTATGCCTCACATGATAATTATTTGGTTGAGTTTGCTCCCACTATTATTCAGGAGAAGCAATTTGCTTATGTGGAGAGTAGTAAATTTTCTATGCTTGTAGATCATGAAATGAATGATTTATGTGATGGTTATATTGTTGAATTCATTCATGATGCTACTGAAAATTATTATGAGGGACGAACATATGCTTGTAGGAATTGCAATAATATCAAGTTTCCTCTCTATGTGCTTAAAGTTTTGAAGTTATGCTTGTTTTGCCTTCGTATGCTAGTTGATTATTGTTCCCATAAATTGTTTGCTCAGAAAATCCCTATGCATAGGAAGTGGGTTAGACTTAAATGTGCTAGTCATATTCTTCATGATGCTCTGTTTATGTTTCAATTCTTATCTTTTATGTGAGCATCATTGAAATCATCATGCCTAGCTAGGGGCGTTAACGTTAGCGCTTGTTGGGAGGCGACCCAATTTAATTTTAGTTTTTCACTTTTTGCTCATGCTTAGCAATAAATAATCTATCTAGCCTCTGGTTAGATGTGGTTTTATGTTTTAATTAGTGTTTGTGCCAAGTTAAACCTATAGGATCTTTTTGGATGATAGTTATTTGATCTTGCTGAAAATTCTAGAAACTTTCTGTTCACGAAAACAATTGTTAAAAATTACAGAACGTGATATAATATTGATTCCAATTGCAGCAGATCGATAAACAAATTATTTAGGTCGTCCTATTTTGGTAGAAATTTTAGAGTTCCAGAAGTTTGCGTTAGTTACAGATTACTACAGACTGTTCTGTTTTTGACAGATTCTGTTTTTCGTGTGTTGTTTGCTTATTTTGATGAGTCTATGGCTAGTAAAAGAGTTTATAAACCATATAGAAGTTGGAATATGGTAAGTTTAACACCAATATAAATAAAGAATGAGTTCATTACAGTACCATGAAGTGGTGTTTTGTTTTCTTTCGCTAACGGAGCTCACGAGTTTTCTGTTAAGTTTTGTGTTGTGAAGGTTTCAAGTTTTGGGTAAAGATTCGATGGACTATGGAATAAGGAGTGGGAAGAGCCTAAGCTCGGGGATGCCCAAGGCACCCCAAGCTAAATCCAAGGACACCAAAAAACAAAAGCTTGGGGATGCCCGGAAGGCATCCCCTCTTTCGTCCTCATCCGTCGGTAAATTTACTTGGAGCTATATTTTTATTCACCACATGATATGTGTTTTGCTTGGAGCGTCATGTCATTTTATTTTGTTTTGCTTGCTGTTTGAATAAAGTATCAAGATCTGAAATTCTTAAAATGGGAGAGAGTCTTCACATAGCTACATAATTATTTAACTACTCGTTAATCTTCACTTATATCTTTTTGGAGTAGTTTGTCATTTGCTCTAGTGCTTCACTTATATCATTTAGAGCACGGTGGTGGTTGTATTTTATAGAAATTATTGATCTCTCATGCTTCACTTATATTATTTTGAGAGTCTTAAAGAGCATGGTAATTTGCTTTAATTGTGAAATTAATCTTCCATATTAGGTTCACTGAATATCATGAGAAGTTAGATACTTGATAAGTGTTTTGAGATATAAAGGTGGTAATATTAGATTGTGCTAGTTGAGTAATTGTGAATTGAGAAATACTTGTGATAAAATTGGCAAGTCCCGTAGCATGCACATATGGTAAAAGCTGTGTAACAATTTTGACACAAAGGTGTTCTTTTATTGCTTTCCTTATGAGTGGCGGTCGGGGACGAGCGATGGTCTTTTCCTACCAATCTATCCCTCTAGGGGCATGCGTAGTAGTACTTTGCTTCGAGGTCTAATAAACTTTCGCAATAAGTATATGAGTTCTTTATGACTAATGTGAGTTCATGGATTATACGCACTCTCAACCTTCCACAATTTTCTAGCCTCTACGGTACCGCGCATTGCCCTTTCTCACCACGAGAGTTGCTGCAAATTTCGCCGGTGCATCCAAACCCCGTGATATGATACGCTCTATCACACATAAGCCTCCTTATATCTTCCTCAAAATAGCCACCATACCTACCTATCATGGCATTTCCATAGCCATTCCGACATATATTGCCATGCAACTTTTCACCGTTCCGTTTATTATGACACGCTTCATCATTCTCATATTGCTTTGCATGATCATGTAGTTGACATCATATTTTGTGGCAAAGCCACCATTCATAATTTTTTCATACATGCCGCTCTTGATTCATCGCATATCCCGGTACACCGCCGGAGGCATTCACATAGAGTCATATTTTGTTCTAAGTATTGAGTTGTAATTGTTGAGTTGTAAATAATAAAGGTGTGATGATCATCATTATTAGATCATTGTCCCATGTGAGGAAAGGATGATGGAGACTATGATTCCCCCACAAGTCGGGATGAGATTCCGGACTAAATAAAAAAAGAGGCCAAAGAAAAAAAGGCCCAAAGAAAAAAAAAGGCCCAAAGAAAAAAAATGAGAGAAAAAGAGAGAAGGGACAATGTTACTATCCTTTTCGACACTTGTGCTTCAAAGTAGCACCATGATTTTCATGGTAGAGAGTCTCCTATGCTGTCACTTTCATATACTAGTGGGAATTTTTCATCATAGAACTTGGCTTGTATATTCCAATGATGGGCTTCCTCAAAACGCCCTAGGTCTTCGTGAGCAAGCGAGTTGGATGCACACCCACTTAGTTTCTTTTGTTGAGCTTTCATATATTTATAGCTCTAGTGCATCCATTGCATGGCAATCCCTACTTCTCTCATTGACATCAATTGATGGGCATATCCATAGCCTATTGATTAGCCGCGTCAATGTGACACTTTCTACCTTTTTGTCTTCTCTCATAACCCCCATCACTATACTTTAATCCACCCATAGTGCTATATCCATGGCTTGTGCTCATGTATTGCGTAAGAGTTGAAAAGGCTGAAGCGCGTTAAAAGTATGAACCAATTGCTCGGCTTGTCATCGGGGTTATACATGATGAGAACGTTTGTGTGACAATGTTGAAACATGGCCTAACTATATGATTTTGTAGGGATAAGCTTTCTTTGGCTATGTTATTTTGATAAGACATAATTGCTTGGTTAGCATGTTTGAAGTATTATGGTTTTTATATCAACATTAAACTTTTATCTTGAATCTTTTGGATCTAAATATTCATGCCACAATAAAAAGATTTACATTGAGAATTATGCTAAGAAGCATTCCACATAAAAAATTCTGTTTTTATCATTCACCTACTCGAGGACGAGCAGGAATTAAGCTTGGGGATGCTGATACGTCTCCAACGTATCTATAATTTTTTATTGTTCCATGCTATTATATTATCTGTTTTGGATGTTTATGGGCCTTACTAAGCACTTTTATATTATTTTTGGGACTAACCTATTAACCCAGACCCCAGTGCCAGTTTCTGTTTTTCCCTTGTTTCTGTGGTTCGCAAAAAAGGAATATCACACGGAGTCCAAACGGAATGAAACCTTCGGGAGCGTGATTTTTGGAACGAACGTGATCCAGGAGACTTGCTGTTGAAGTCAAGGAAGCTTCAAGGTGGCCACGAGGCAGGGAGGCGCGCCTGCCCCCCTGGGCGCGCCCCCACCATCGTGGGCCCCTCGTGGCTCCCCTGACTGACTTCTTTCGCCTATATATATCCATATACCCTAAAAACTTCGGGGAACAGAATAGATCGGGAGTTCCGCCGCCGCAAGCCTCTGTAGCCACCAAAAACCAATCGGGACCCTGTTCCGGTACCCTGCCGGGGGGGAACCCTCACCGGTGGCCATCTTCATCATCCCGGCACTCTCCATGATGAGGAGGGAGTAGTTCACCCTCGGGGCTGAGGGTATGTACCAGTAGCTATTTGTTTGATCTCTCTCTCTCTCTCTCTCTCGTGTTCTTGAGGTGATACGATCTTGATGTATCGCGAGCTTTGCTAATTTAGTTGGATCTTATGATGTTTCTCCCCCTCTACTCTCTTGTAATGGATTGAGTTTTCCCTTTGAAGTTATCTTAACGGATTGAGTCTTTAAGGATTTGAGAACACTTGATGTATGTCTTGCCGTGCTTATTTGTGGTGACGATGGGATATTCACGTGATCTACTTGATGTATGTTTTGGTGATCAACTTGCGGGCTCAATGAACTTATGCATAGGGGTTGGCACACGTTTTTGCCTTGACTCTCCGGTAGAAACTTTGGGGCACTCTTTGAAGTATTTTTGTGTTGGTTGAATAGATGAATCTGAGATTGTGTGATGCATATCGTGTAATCATACCCACGGATACTTGAGGTGGCATTGGAGTATCTAGGTGAAATTAGGGTTTTGGTTGATTTGTGTCTTAAGGTGTTATTCTAGTACGAACTCTATGATAGATCGAACGGAAAGAATAGGTTCAGGTTATTTTACTACGGACTCTTGAATAGATCGATCAGAAAGGATAACTTTGAGGTGGTTTCGTACCCTACAATAATCTCTTTGTTTGTTCTCCGCTATCAGTGACTTTGGAGTGATTCTTTGTTGCATGTTGAGGGATAGTTATATGATCCAATTATGTTATTATTGTTGAGAGAACTTGCACTAGTTAAAGTATGAACCTTAGGCCTTGTTTCCTAGAATTGCAATACCATTTACGCTCCCTTTTATCATTAGTTACCTTGTTGTTTTTATATTTTCAGATTACAAAAACCTATATCTACCATCCATATTGCACTTGTATCACCATCTCTTCGCCGAACTAGTGCACTTATACAATTTACCATTGTATTGGGTGTGTTGGGGACACAAGAGACTCTTTGTTATTTGGTTGCAGGGTTGCTTGAGAGATACCATCTTCATCCTACACCTCCCACGGATTGATAAACCTTAGGTCATCCACTTGAGGGAAATTTGCTACTGTCCTACAAACCTCAGCACTTGGAGGCCCAACAACTTCTACAAGAAGGTTGCATAGTAGACATGAATCTCTTTTCTGGCGCCGTTGCCGGGGAGGTGAGTGCTTGAAGGTATATCTTTAGATCTTGCAATCTAATATTTTAGTTTCTTGTTTTATCACTAGTTTAGTTTATAAAATAAAACTACAAAAAATGGAATTAAGGGTGCGTCATATGCTTCATATTTTTAATATCTTTCGTGAAAATAAGGATTCCTATTATTGTGCCAAAATGCTAGAAGATGAATGCATTAAAAGGTTTGGCACTAAATCTTTGAATGATGAGCGTGATTGCAATGTTGTTAATATGAATTCTTAGAATACCCATGATGCTAATGATATGCAAAGCCACAAGCTTGGGGATGCTATGTTTGATGAAGATGATATTTTTTGTCCCCCAAGTTTTGATGAGCAAATTTATTATGATGAAAGCATGCCTCCTATTTATGATGATTATATTGATGAAAGTGGATTTGGAGAGGTCATGACTTTATTTAGTGATGAATCCACTATTTCGGAAGAGGTTCCAATTGATTATGAGAACAAAGTTGCTATCTATGATGATTATTGTGATGCTTTGTATGCTATTAAGAATAATGATAACCATGAAACTTGTCATCATGATTTTAGTTTTGAATTGGATTATGCCTCACATGATAATTATTTTGTTGAGTTTGCTCCCACTATTATTCAGGAGAAGCAATTTGCTTATGTAGAGAGTAGTAAATTTTCTATGCTTGTAGATCATGAAATGAATGATTTATGTGATGGTTATATTGTTGAATTCATTCATGATGCTACTGAAAATTATTATGAGGGACGAACATATGCTTGTAGGAATTGCAATAATATCAAGTTTCCTCTCTATGTGCTTAAAGTTTTGAATTTATGCTTGTTTTGCCTTCCTATGCTAGTAGATTATTGTTCCCATAAATGGTTTTGAAGGCTACAGAGGCCATGTGCATTGACGGTGGCGCCTCGTTGCACACCTCACACCGCCAGCTAAAGCAGTGGGCGCGTGAGGTCACTGCGGCAAAGCCGTCGTTCAATGCCCAGAAGCCCCTGAAGTGGTCCCGCACGCCCATCGTTTTTGACACCGAGGATCACCCTGATCGCACAACTGCGGTCGGGTGTTTGCCGTTGATGGTTTCACCAACAATATGCAACCTCAAGGTGACCAAAGTGCTGGTTGACGGTGGGGCCGGTCTGAATTTGATCTCGCCCGCTGTGATCAAGAAGCTGCAGATTCGTGATGGAGATCTCGAGGAGACGGGCACGATCCAAGGGTCAACCCGGGAAGGAGTCAGCCGAAATGTAAAATCACGCTGCCCATTACGTTTGGGGGCGAGCTGAACTACAACACGGAGAAGATCGTTTTTGACGTTGCCGAGATCCCCCTGCCATACAATGGGATCCTTGGCCGCCCAGCACTGGCCAAGTTCATGGCGGCGTCGCACTATGCCTACAACACATTGAAGATGTCGGGGCCGCTGACCATCATCACCGTCCCCTCTGACAAGAAATGCATGCTCATCTGCGCCAACTCTACCGAGAGGCAGTTGCAGCAGCTGCCGCCAGGGCACTTGCTCCTGCCGCTGAAGCTCCTGGAAGGAAGAAGGCCGACAAGAACTCTTGCACCCACTCCGGCGAGCGCACCTCTTCGGAGTGCTGTGCTCCCGTTGAGGACGTGCCGGAGATCTCCACCGGCAAGAGAAAGAAGTCCAAGGCTGCACCACCAGAAACCAAGAAGGTGTCTGTCAAGGAGGACAGCACAAGCGGGGCTTTCACCATAAGCTCCACCCTCAACAGCAAATAGGAAAGTGTGCTCATCGCCTTCCTGCGGGCGAATGTCGATGTTTTTGCATGGCAAGCATCTGACATCCCCGACGTTCCCTAGGAGGTGATTGAGCACCATCTTGCTGTCTGTCCTCACGCACGGCCCGTAAAGCAGAAGGTCAGGAAGCAAGCTTTGGAGCGACAAGAGTTCATCATTGAAGAGATCAGGAAGTTGGAGGCGGCAGGCCTGGTAAGAGGAGTACTCCACCCCATGTGGTTGGCCAATCCGGTGGTGGTGCGTAAGGCAAATGGTAAGTGGGGGCTGTGTATTGACTACATGGACATCAATAAAGCCTGTCCAAAGGATCCTTTCCCTCTGCCACCATCGACCAGATTGTAGACTCCACCACCAGGTGTGACCTGCTATCATTCCTCGATGCCTATTCAGGGTACCACCAGATCTTCATGATGAAGGAAAACGAAGAGAAGACCGCGTTCATCACCCCATGTGGTACGTACTGTTTTGTGCGAATGCCTTTCGGGTTGAAGAGCGCTGGTTCGACAATTGCCTGAGCAGTCCAGATTGGTTTTGAGCCCCAGCTACATAGAAATATGGAAGCTTATATGGATGACATAGTGGTCAAAACCAAGGACAAGGCCACGCCCGTGCAAGATTTAGAAGAAACATTCGCAAATCTGTGCATGATCAACCTCAAGCTCAACCCAGAGAAGTGTGTGTTCAGTGTACCCTCCGGCAAAATCCTCGGGTTCTTTGTGTCTCAACGCGGAATCGAAGCAAATCCCGACAAGATCAAGGCGTTCGAGCAAATTGAGGCGCCGAAATGGGTCAAAGACGTCCGTAGGCTCGCCGGCTGCATTGCTGCCATGAGTAGGTTCATCTCCAAATCTGCTGAGCGCCCTCCCCATTTTGAAAGTTTTAAAAAAGGCGGGTCCAGTAAAATGGACTCCGGAGGCAGAGGCAGCGCTGCAAGATTTGAAGAGGTACCTCTCCTCCACGGCAATACTAGTCGCGCCTAAACCATGGGAGCCGTTGCTGCTGTACTTAGCAGCAACGAATCGAGTGGTCAGTGTTGCACTGGTGGCGCAGAGGGGACTTGAGGGAGAAGCAGCAGTTGCAGCAGAGCCGTCGGATGGTGGGCTGGGGTCTTCCCCGGCAGAGCCTGACGCGGCAAACCATAACCCCCGGCAAGGACCGGACCCGGCGAGGCACAGCCTGAGCGGATGGGCGAAGTGGGACAGAAGAAGAAGATGGTGCAGCACCTAGTGTATTTTGTCAGTTCCCTCTTGCAGGGGGCTAGGTCAAGATATTCTGGAATGCAGAAGCTGCTTTTCGGCCTTCTCATGGCCTCGAGAAAGCTGTGCCACTAGTTCCAAGCGCACGAGATCACCGTCGTCACCCGCCTCCCTTTGCAACGGATTTTGCACAACCCCGATGTGACAGGGAGGATTGTGGAGTGGGCATTGGAGTTGTCGAGCTTTGGCCTCAGGTTTGAAAGTACTTCAACGATCAAGAGCCGAGCTTTGGCAGACTTCAAAGCAGAGTGGACTGCAATGCCCAACGAGGAGAGTCAAGAGACCACCCTTCCCGGCAAGGAGACGAGCAGTGAGTGGATTATGTACTTTGACGGAGCTTTCTCACTCCAAGGTGCTAGTGCTGGCGTGCTACTCGTCGCACCCACCGGAGAGCACCTCAAGTATGTGATCCAGATGCACTTCCCCCGGGAAAAATCAATGAACAATACGGCGGAGTACGAGGGGTTGCTTGCCGATCTCAGGATGGCGGCAAACCTCGAAATCAAGAAGCTCATCATCAGAGGTGATCCGCAGCTCATCGTCAAGCAAGTTAACAAACATTACCAGAGCCCGTTGATGGAGGCCTACGTGAATGAAGTGAGGAAGTTGGAAGAACATTTTGACGGCCTAGAGGCAGAACATGTTCCCCGAGCGGAGAACAGCATTACCGACGACCTGTCAAAACGAGCTGCCCTCAAGTTGCCTGTGGAACCAGGTACCTTTGTACTTCAGTTAATACAACCATCCGTAGAGCCATCAGCAAGGCAGAACAAGCGAAGGAAGACAAGCCCCGGCAAGTACCTCCCCGCCGAGCTCCCAGGAGCCGCCGGCAAGGAGGTTGCCGGGTAACCCAAGCTTGCCGAGGGGCAACTACCTCCGACCGGGCCCCAGGCCCTGACCGTAGAGGCAACTGCCACTGCGGCTGAAGGTGTGCCTTTGGTCCTGGCCATCGAGCCCCAGGCTCCGGCATGGGCGCAGCCTACCGTCCGTTTCCTCCAAACAGGAGAGCTCCCCGAGGAGCAGGAAGAAGCAGAGAAAGTAGCCCGTCGGTCCAACATGTACCAGTTTGTGGATGATACCCTGTACAGAAGGAGGCCAAACGATGTGAGGCTAAAGTGCATTCCTCAAGAGGACGGACTAGAGCTGTTGGCAGAGATACATGGAGGTGTATGTGGCTCCCACATAGGGTCAAGGGCCCTTGCTGGCAAGCCATTCCGGCAAGGTTTCTTCTGGCCCACAGCCCTCCAGGATGCAGCTGCGCTAGTAACCAAGTGTGAAGCGTGTCAGTTCCATTCGAAGAAGCTTCATCAACCAGCTCAAGCCCTTCAAAAAATCCCTCTCTCCTGGCCATTTTTGGTCTGGGGGCTCGACATACTGGGCCCCTTCCCCCGTGCTGTCGGGGGCTGTGAGTACTTGTATGTCACAATCAACAAGTTCACAAAGTGGCCTGAAGTGGAGGCAGTGAGGAAGGTGACAGCACAGTCAGCCATCAAGTTCTTCAAGGGGCTAGTTTGCCGTTTTGGTGTCCCGAACAGGGTCATCACCGACAACAACACGTAGTTCACAAGCCGCACCTTCATGCAATACATCCAGGACCTCGGTAACAAGGTCTGTTTCGCTTCAGTGGCACACCAACGGAGCAACGGCCAGGCGGAGAGGGCAAATGCTGAAGTACTGCGAGGCCTGGGGATAGGCTGCACAAGTGTGGAAGGCGCTGGATTGATGAGTTGCCGACGGTTCTTTGGTCGATCGGAACGACGCCAAATCGAGCCACCGGCCAGACACCCTTTGCCCTGGTATACGGGGCAGAAACAGTTCTCCCCACGGAAATCACAGACGGGTCACCTCGAGTGCTCTCTTATGACGAGCTTGAGCAAGAGCAGTTGTGGCAAGATGACGCGACGCTTCTTGAGGAAGATCGTCTTCGGGCGGCTGTGCGAGCTGCATGCTACCAGCAAGCCATGCGCCGCTACCATTGCCGTAAGGTTCATGCCAGAAGTCTTGAGGAAGGTGACCTTGTTCTTCGGCGCGTTCAGTCGGCCAAGAATTCCAACAAGTTGACGCCGAAGTGGGAAGGCCCTTATCGGGTAATACGAGTCACCGGGCCTGGCGCAGTCCGCCTGGAGACCGAAGATGGTATCCCAGTGAGCAACTCCTGGAACATTGAACATCTTCATAAGTTTTACCCATGAGGCGCGGTTGCCGGGCCTCCCGGCAAATCACCTTTTGTACAAGCCTTGCCGACGAGGCATGTAACCCTTTGTACAGAGCCAGGCACAGACCCTGAGCATAAATAGATGAAGCACTAGCGCCCTAAGTTTTAGCATGCATGCTAGGTTAAGTCCCTTTCTTTGATAGGGTTGATAGTGCTCAGTGGCAACTAACCCCTAGCATAGAGGTCGGGTGTGTGTCTTTCCGTCCTTTCCAGTCCTTTCTTTGGTTCGCAGGCTGCACATGCGTTTCTGCCAAGCCATTTAAGAGCAGGGAGATGAGTCGACATCCTCGACCCCGGCAAGCCATTGCTAGGGGCTGCAGATTCTAGTATCCAACCACGATAAGCCAAGGTTGCCGAGGGGATGCAGTTTCAAGTATCCAACCACGGCAAGCCAAGGTTGCCGGGGGGCTGCAGATTAAGATAAGTCTTTTATCCCCTGTTATGCATTTCCGTATGGAACTGGGACATATGAAGCCTCGTTTATTCCTGGGCCACTGTGCTCCCCCTTTCCTGTTTCCAAGAACTAGTCCTGGGCCGGAACTTGGTCATTGTTGCGGTGACAAGGAAGCAAACGAAGGGCCTAATCCTACTTCACCCCTGCCTCCGCCGAGAGCGTGAGTATGGTCGTGCCATGAAGTGAGGGGATGGCCAGGCCTGTTGCCGGGCGACAATGTTTATCTTAAAAATAACAAGCATTCATTTCTTGGCATGGGCCTCGCTCACGCACAAAGAACCTGGCAAACACCGTTTTTCATTAATACGTTCCAAACAGGTACAGTTCGTACGGAATGCAAACATGAGCTAGGGGATTACAAGGTTTAAATCTGACAAATGCCCGCAGGCTTAAAAACTAAAAATGGATAAGATGCCTGTAATCCCTTTTCATGTCCCTCTCCTTAGGAAACGGATCAGGAGAAGAAGGAGGGCAAAGGGGGCGGCTAGACAAGGTACGAGCAGATGAAGACACCAAGAGAAGGCTGGTGATGACGGTGCCGGGGAAGAAGCCGAAAGATGAGGCAGCGGGCCGGCAATACGCGACGAAGGCGTTGGTGCCATCATACTCCGAGTTGACGGCCCGCCACCCGCCTTCATCACCTTCTCCGGCCCTCCAGTGCCAGCCACCAGAACCAGCGGCTCCGAGAAGTTCAAGGAGCTGGCGGTGCAAATGGTGGTGCTGCCGGCGTCGCCCAGGGACGGTGTGTCCAACACATAGTCGGACTCGTCATCCTCCCGCCCGCTACCCTCGTCGTCGTCGTCGTCGATGTCCTCCTCGTCGCTGTCGCCCGAGGAGGAGCTTTCGTCATCGGTCGAGCTCTCTGCATAGCACCCTAGCCTGTGTCCAGAGCGCCCGAAGACCTTGATGGAGAGAAAGTCGCTCTCCGCTAGCTTGAAGCAGAGGACGTGCCCATCCATCAAGAAATGGGCACATGCGAAGGTTTTCCAGCCCCGACGAAGGAGCATCACTTGAGGGGCGGGAAATCTTGTGTTCACACACATGTCGCCGTGGCAACACCCCTTCGTGTGAAGACTCAGCCACGGTGGCTGGTCGATCTCCAGCACCCTTGCGAACGCCCTGGGAAGACTAAGGCGGCTGCGCAGTGGCCCACATAGCTGCAGGATAAACTTGAGTGCCGTGTCCCCGACGTGACCACTCAGCGAAGCAAGAGGAGATGGTAGGGGAGATGGCGATGGAGACAACGTAGGCGTCCCCCTTCCGCGCCAACCTCTGCCTCGGCCGCCTCGCCGACTGCGGCCCCGTCCGGCGCCCCCGCCTCGAGCATGGCCTTGACCCTGGGCGTCTAGCTCTTCCTTGACCGCCGCAGCTCTCTGGCGGGAGGAGGACCTGGTCACCTCCGCAGAAGAACGACCGTGGCCACGCCCTCTCGCCATGACCTTGGGTCAAGAATGGAGACGGAGGGGATACGCTCTTCCTCCTACCCCTGAGTTCCCTTTTTATAGTTGGGGCGGGGAAGGCCGAAAGACTAGCTCTACGCCTCTGAAGAGCCCGCTCAAGTCCGGCTCATTAAGTGGCAACGAGGAAGGCCATCGACCGCCTTCCCCGCCCAATCAAAGGCACGCGAGTATCGGCCCCCGTGCACCTTCCCGTATTCCATGCATCTGTCACCTACCCAACGCCGTGCATGCGGCGTACGTGGCGCAAGGGGCATGTGTAGTGGGAAACGTGGAACGATGGTTCCATGGAAGAGAGAGTAAATGAGCAGTCGCCCTGGAATTTTAAAGGGGCACGCAAGCCGCATCTTTACTGTTCACCACGGGATGACGCGAGCATGCTGCGGTCATTCCACGCACAACCCCCACGTCACGCATTCAACACGGGTCGTGGGGAAGCGCAACGAGCGAGGGAGTTACTGCAGTAAAAACTCTGCCACACGCGCGCCCGCGCACCATTCTGGGCGTTGCCCAATAACGCCCCGCGCTTATATTTGGCCCAGGCCCGGGGGCTCTTGTCGGTGTACAAAAGTAGGGGTCCCTTTTTGTACCCCTTTACTTGTGCGTGGGCAGTCGCAGCCCCATGCCCCTGGCCATGCTTGGCGGGGCAAAGGAAGCAAAGCCACAAGACAACCAGAGCAAGGCCAAGCCAGAGACACGAAGAGCAGAAGGGCGAGGTGAACTCCCCCGGCAAGGCCCTTGCCGGGGCGGCCTCCACAGCCCCGGCAAGAACCTTGCCGGGGAAACTTGCCCAGCGCCAGCAGGGTTGCCGCCCATGAGCCTAAGAGTTCCAACGCCCTCAACCACATTGGAACCAAGGCTCAGGGGGCGCCTCCGTGGTGGCATGCAGATCTTCGTGAAGACCAAGAACATGCAAGATGAGATGAGAATCAGAAGACGAAGATCCTCGGCAAGATCCTTGCCAAGGATACCCACGAGCCCCCCCCGGCAAGGCTCTTGCCAGGGACGCCCACGACACCGCGGCAAGACCCTTGCCGAAGACATCCGCGGGGCCGCAGCCAGGCCAACATCTGCCAAGACTCCACCGCCGTTCCCATGCAGCTACCAGCCCACCAACTAAGCGAGCACCTATGTGGCGACGTGCGGCCTCTAGGCCAACTCAGCAAGCACCTGCGTGGTGGCATGCAGATCTTCGTGAAGACTCTGCCACCGCACGAGCTCACTAGCCAGCCAGCCAGCGTGGCACTACACGCCTCGTCAGCTCGGACGCGTCTCGAAGCCAGGCTAGGCGGCGATAGCTGGGACGAGCTTCCTTGCCGTCCGCGATAAAGCAAAAAGGGCACGTCGGCAGCGCATTAAATGCATTTGTCCTACGATGCCAGGAGATAGACTCGACTACTGTACAACTTTCCACCTCTTGTGTGCCACTGTGGCAGCCCTTTTTGACTATAAAAGGAGGCCCACAGCGTACTAAGGAAGGATTCTGACTTTGTGGACCCTGCACGCTTTGTAGCTAGTCCAAGAACACCAGATGAACACAAACGAGCAGGAGTAGGGTATTACACATGACTTGCGGCTGGAACCTGGATAATCCCCCTGCGTTGATCTCTCAATTCCGCTCTTTCCACAGCCCCGCGCCCGCCAACCGTAGCAAAAGGGATTCCTCGTGATCCCGTAGGTGTCGTTTCCCCCGACATACATGAAAGGCACCTGCACACAAATAAAAAATACTCAAACCCAACGTATTAAAGGGGTTGTCAATCCTTTCGGGCAACGGTGCCAAAACTGGCAAGTGGACGTGACTAAAATATGATAGATTGGATAAATAGATCTCACGGGAACGCGAGATAAAATAAACAAGAATAAATTGCAGCAAGATATTTTTGTATTTTTGGTTTAATATATTTGAAAGTAAAAGCGAACAAAAATAGATCACGAAGCAAATATAACAAAGAAGAGACCTGGGGCTGTAGGTTTCACTAGTGGCTTCTCTCGAGAAAAAAAGCAAACGGTGGGTAAACGAATTGTTGTTGGGCAATTGATAGAACTTCAAATAATCATGACGATATCCAGGCAATGATCATTATATAGGCATCACGTCCAAGATTAGTAGACCGACTCCTACCTGCATCTACTACTATTACTCCACACATCGACCGCTATCCAACATGCATCTAGTGTATTAAGTGCATGGAGAAACAGAGTAATGCAATAAGAATGATGACATGACGTAGACAAGATCTATTTATGTAGCAATAGACCCCATCTTGTTATCCTTAATGGCAATGATACATACATGTCGGTTCCCCTTCTGTCACTAGGATCAAGCACCGTAAGATCGAACCCATCACAAAGCACCTCTTCCCATTGCAAGATAAATAGATCAAGTTGGCCAAACAAAACCCAAATATCGGGGAAGAAATACGAGGCTATAAGCAATCATGCATATAAGAGATCAAAGAAGACTCAAATAACTTTCATGGATAAAAAGATAGATCTGGTCATAAACTCAAAGATCATCAGATCCCAACAAACACACCGCGAAAAGAGTTACATCATATGGATCTCCAAGAGACCATTGTATTGAGAATCAAAAGAGAAAGAGGAAGCCATCTAGCTACTAACTACGGACCCGTAGGTCTACAAAGAACTACTCACGCATCATCGGAGAGGCACCAATGGACTTGATGAACCCCTCAGTGATGGTGTCTAGATTGGTTCTGGTGGTTCTAGAACTTGCGGCGGCTGGAATTGATTTTCGTCGACTCCCCTAGGGTTTCTGGAATATTGGGGTATTCATAGAGCAAAGATGTAGTTCGGGAGGCCACCGAGGTGGGCACAACCCACCAGGACGTGCCTGGGCCTCCAGGCGCGCCCTGGTGTCTTGTGCTCACCTCGGGCTCCCTCTGCGGTACTTCTTTGGCCCACTGGATGTCTTCTAGTCCAAAAAAATTCCACAAAAAGTTTCGCTTCGTTTGGACTCCATTTGTTATTCATTTCCGGCGATGTAAAAAACATGCAGAAAATAGCAACTGGCACTGGGCACTATGTCAATAGGTTAGTATGAAAAAATGATATAAAATGACTATAAAATGAGTTCAAAACATCCAAGAATGATAATATAATAGCATGGAACAATAAAAAATTATAGATACGTTGGAGACATATCAGTCCTCGGGAGCGCTTTGCTTTATATAAGAGTTCGTCCAGGCTTATCCTTTGCTACAAAAAGGAATGGGCCACCTTGCTGCACTTTTGTTATACTTGTTACTTGTTACCCGTTACAAATTATCTTACTAGCAAACTATCTGTTACTGATAATTTCAGTGCCTGCAGAAAATACCTTGCTGAAAACCGCTTGTCTTTTCCATCTGCTCCTCGTTGGGTTTGACACACTTACTTACCGAAAGGACTACAATTGATCCCCTATACTTGTGGGTCATCACCGACCTGCTCCATCACCTCAGCTAAACCGGGAGGTTCACATCGACACATCAGTAGTGTTGTGACGTCACTTCATCGCTAAGATCTTCACTCGGCCACCGTAGGACTGGCTTGGGGGCTGTGACCTCATCCCGCTGCAAGATCAGACCGTGTCATCAACACTTGGAACATAAAACCAACTAAGTCGCTTTCATGCTCAATTTCTTAATATTTTAAATTTTTGTTCGATTCAACCAAGCCTTATATATGTGTTAAACAAAAATTTTTGTTAAAAATGATGTTTTTTAAAAACAACTTTCTTTACCCAAGTTAAGTTGGGGCTCATAAACTTATATGTGACGTTTTAAAGTATTTCTTCTTAGTCGTTGCATAGTATTTTTTCTACTGCTCGTTTTTACGAGCCGAGTGTACGGTCAAGTAGCCGGATAGCCTGCTTTGTCTCTATAGTCACTCGAGTTTATTTCGCTATACTAGCCTGAGAAACACTCCGCCTTCGGGAAGTGGAGGTTGAGCCGAATGCTGACCCACTTGAAGTCTAGAGATCAGATGTTTCATGTTAAAGCACGATGGAAGAACAAAATAATTTTAAGACCAATTTCAGATTGGCACCAAGAAAGTTAATTTAATGTAGATGTAAAATTGTTACGTAAGTTTTTTGGTTTTCCGAACTTATGACACTTTTAACCTATTTGTATGTTATTTCAGGAGGGGGTGTCCTGCGTGATGGTTCTGCTCAGGAAATCTTTTCCGACCCGCAGTTCGGCATCTTCTCTGCCGGGTTGCACCTCGGTGTTGGCAAAACCCACATGACGGTTGAACTAATTCCTGAGGAGATAGGATCCTAGATTCAGCTATGTGGCCCAACCCAAGTCTCGCGGGCTACTGCATTAACAATTAAATGTAGAAAATTCAAAGTGCAAAATGGTTTCCGAGGAGATTATGATCCTCGGCCACACCCAACCTGAGTATCGGGAGCTATTGCGCATCGTGTTTCCGTTCCTAACGTATGCTACCGAGAAAGGATTTGATCCTTGGGCCGATTTTGCGAATCGACTTGAGTCTCAGGGGCTACTGGGATCAATAGTTTTATGTTACCCTTCAGGTGCATCTAAGATTTTAGGCCGGCACACACCTTGAGGGCTACTGGCTATGCATCTCAGCGGAGAAAAAGTTGCACCAATTGGAAAAATTGCAAAAAAAGGTGGTGCACCACCTTGGAAGCAGTCTGTCATAAAGCTCAAATGCGAGTGGCTGGCTCCACAGAGGACCTTCTCGGCAATAAATTGGGTTGAACTCCTTCTACTTTGTCAAGACCGAGGTAATCTATGACACCCCGGATGCAGACCAGAGTTGGAGCTCAGCTGCAAAAAGACTTCTCGGATGCAGTCCGACGTTGGAGCTCGGCTGCGAGAAACCACCGCATGGGAAAAAACTTTGAATCTGAGGTGTGGCTAAAAATAACGAGGGATTGATAAAGCCCGAGAACTTAAAGGGGCTCCTCGAATGCCTGGCATGTGAACTCTTCGGGTACACCTCGGTGATCCTCAAGATCAGTAGTGGGAAGATTTGTTGAACCAGCTTTCAAGACCGACGACCGGAGACAAAGAACAGTTCGAAAGAACTAAGTAGCGTCCCAACATGAAGACTGGTTCAGGGGCTACTGATGGAGTCATGGACTATGGGGTACAACTACTTGTGATAGGCGTTGGAATTCCTCGAAGAGGAATGGTGAAGTAGTGTAGTAGTAGAAAGTATTTCCCTTAGTTAAGAACCAAGGCTTATCGAACCAATAGGATATTCACACAAACGACCTTGAGTAGTAACTACACACACAAGAGCAAATACTTGCACCAACGCAGGCAAGATGATTGCCAATCCCCTTTTACTCATTATTTGCAAGGATTAATTCTGATAGTAGGAGATATATAAAGTGCAAAAGTAAATAAATTGCAGCAACGTGTTTAGGGTTTTAGCAATATGATTTAAATAGACTCGGGGGCTATGGCTTACACTAGAGGCATCTCTGTCAAGAACATAACAAATGGTGGGTACACAAATTATTGTTGGGAAATTGATAGAATAGCGCATATTTCGATGTTAGTCATGGCATGATCAGTACATAGGCGTTACGTCCGCGACAAGTAGACCAAAATGATTCTGCCTCTACTAATATTACTCCACCCCTCGGCCGATCCAGCATTGTTGGTGCAATAGTTTTCATCCTTATGTTTTGAAGATTGTTGACATAAATAGTAAGGGACAACTTGTTCTTGTAGACTCATGTTGGGCCTCCAAGCGTAGAGTTTTGTAGGACAGTAGCAAATTTCCCTCAAGTGGATGACCTAAGGTTTATCAATCCATGGGAGGCGTAGGATGAAGATGGTATCTCACAAACAACCTTGCAACCAAATAACAAAAAGTCTCTTTTGTCCCGAAGACACCAAATAGAATGGTAATTTGTATAGGTGCACTAGTTCGGTGAAGAGATGGTAATAAAAGCGTAGTAATGATAGTAGATATTGATTTTTGTAATAGAAACAATAAAAAACAGCAACGTAACAATTGATAAAAGTGAGCACAAACAGTATTGCAATGCTTGAAAATGAGGCCTAGGGTCCGTACTTTCGCTAGTGCAATCTCTCAACAATGCTAATATAATTGGATCATATAACCATCCCTTAACATGCGATGAAGAATCACTCAAAAGTTCCTATATAGCGGAGAACATAAGAAGAAATTGTTTGTAGGGTACGAAACCACCTCAAAGCTATTCTTTCCGATCAATCTATCATAGAGTCTATACTAAAATAACACCAAGCTATTCTTTCCGATCGATCTAACCAAGAGTTCGTACTAGAATAACACCATATGAGACACATCAACCAACTCTAATGTCACCTAGATACTCCAATGTCACCGCGAGTATTCGTGAGTTGATTATATGATATGCATCAAAAAAATCAGATTCATAATACTCAATCCAACACAAAGAACCTCAAAGAGTGCCCCAAGATTTCTACCAGAGAAACAAAGACGAGAACATGCATCAACTCCTATGCATAGATTACCCCAATGTCACCTCAGGAATCCGCGAGTTCAATGCCGAAACACATATCAAGTGAATCAATATGATACCCCATTGTCACCACGTGTATTCTGAGCAACACATAAATAAAGTGTTCTCAAATCCATAAA
Organism: Triticum aestivum; assembly: GCF_018294505.1. Lineage (NCBI taxonomy): Eukaryota > Viridiplantae > Streptophyta > Magnoliopsida > Poales > Poaceae > Triticum > Triticum aestivum. Next base: position 97,019,086 of record NC_057814.1, on the reverse strand, counting down.
AGTATAATCTGATAAGAACAAAATCTCTAAGGGAAAACTCAATTCACAACAAGATAGAGAGGGGAAAACACCATATGATTCGACTATATATTACCAAAGCCCGCGATACATCAAGATAGAGACATCTCAAGAACACGACAGAGAGAGAGAGTGATATTAAACACATAGCTACTGGTACAAACCCTCAGCCCCGAGGGTGGACTACTCCCTCCTCATCATGGTGGCCGCCGGGATGATGAAGATGGCCACCGGTGATGATTTCCCTCTCCAGCAGGGTGCCGAGACAGGGTCTAGATTGGTTTTTCGTGGCTATGGAGGCTTGCGGCGGCGGAACTTCTGATCTAGGGTTATTTCTGATTGTTTCTCTATTTGTAGGATTTTTAGCGTCAGTTTCACATGAAGATGGGCCTCGAGGTGAGCACAACCCACCAGGGCAAGCCAGGCCCCTCTGGTGCGCCCTGGTGGGTTGTGCCTTCCTCGTGGCTCTTCTAGACCTCCCATGAATCTTCGGGGCTCTCTTTCGTTCCAAAAAATTGTCGAAAAGTTTCAGCTCATTTGGAGAACTTTCATTTCTGCACAAAAAATAACACCACGGTAGTTCTGCTGAAAACAACGTCTGTCCGGGTTAGTTCCATGCAAATCATACCAAAACCATTTAAAATGGTTGTAAACATGGCATTAATACTTCATAAATTATAGATACGTTGGAGATGTATCAGCATCCCGAAGCTTAATTCCTACTCGTCCTCGAGTAGGTAAATGATAAAAGAAATAATTTATGAAGTGTGAATGCTAGCAAAGTGCACAAGTTTGATCAATGATAATTTCAATCACTTTTCCTAGCATCATAACAACAATTCTTTCTCATAAAACTTCTCATGTTAAAGTAGCAACTAATTCACATGTTAAGGTTCAAACAATGAATTCTCTCGAAACTCAACAACCTATATTCTTAGTCACCAAACAATTGCATTTCAACTTATTCAACATAGTCTAAGAGCTCCACATACTCAATCATCATATAGTCTTCCCTGATTGCTAATACTCAAAGCATATTCTTAAAACAAATGGCATCCATCGAACACAGAGAAAGATAGGGGCTTAATATTTTGCCTCCCAACTCATTTATCATAGAGATAATTTTCAACAATAATAAATCATGATCAAATATATTTGACTGGTCATATGTGCCTAGATCTTTCCCCACCACATGATGCTTGCCAACTAGAGAATAGTTGAGGTTGAAATGAGAATTCATACTATTGACTCTTTGCATAAAAGTAAATACTAAAAAGTAAAAGACAGGCCCTTTGCAGAGGGAAGTAGAGCTTGTCATACGCTTTTTGTTTTTGGATGCCCAAGCTCTTAATGCAAAGGAACGTCACATTATATTGCCCCTTATGATAGCAACCTTTATTATGCAGTCCTTCGCTTTTACTACTTTGCCATCACAAGTTCGTACAACGCTCAATTTTCCCTTATAATAAAAGATCAAACATATTTAGGAGCAATTTTTATATCTTTATGCACGAATGACAACTTACTTGAGGGATCTTATTCAATCCATAGGTAGGTATAGTGGACATTCATGGCAAGAAACTGGGTTTAAGATTTTTTGGATGCACAAGTATTATCTCTACTTAGTACGAATTTTTGGCTAGCAAAAGATCCTATCCAAACACCACTACGAATTCCTTTTATATCACGGTTTCCCTAAATCTTAAAAACTTCATCCACACAAAACTCAACAAGAACTCGTGAGATAAGTTAGTATAAATCAATGCAAAAACCTTATCATTCTCTACTGTAAAAATCACTAAAAATATAATTTAACATTTCATAATAAATGTCGGTGTACTAAAGTTCGAGCCTTTAGCACCTCATACTTGTGCACAGGCAGCCGTAACCCCAGTGTGTGGCGAGGCGCGAAGGGGGCGAGCAGGGACAAATACAAGACAACGAGAACAGCCAAGTCAGAGAACAGAGGATGAGCTGGTGATAACCCACAAGTATAGAGTATCGCAACAGTTTTCGAGGGTAGAGTATTCAACCCAAATTTATTGATTCGACACAAGGGGAGCCAAAGAATATTCTCAAGTATTAGCAGTTGAGTTATCAATTCAACCACACCTGGAAAACTTAATATCTGCAACAAAGTATTTAGTAGCAAAGTAGTATGGAAGTAACAGTAACGATGGCAAAGGTAATAGTAGCAGTTTTGTAGTAATTGTAACAGTGGCAACGGAAAAGTAACTAAGCAAAGATCAATATGTGAAAAGCTCGTAGGCATTGGATCAATGATGAACAATTATGTCGGATGCGATTCCTCATGCAACAGTTATAACATACGGTGACACAGAACTAGCTCCAGTTCATCAATGTAATGTAGGCATGTATTCCGAATATAGTCATATGTGCTTAGGGAAAAGAACTTGCATGACATCTTATGTCCTACCCTCCCGTGGCAGCGGGGTCCTATTGGAAACTAAGGGATATTAAGGCCTCCTTTTAATAGAGTACCAGACCAAAGCATTAACACTTGGTGAATACATGAACTCCTCAAACTACGGTCATCACCGGGAGTGGTCCCGATTATTGTCACTTCGGGGTTGCCGGATGATAACACATAGTAGGTGACTATTGACTTGCAAGATAGGATCAAGAACTCACATATATTCATGAAAACATAATAGGTTCAGATCTGAACTCATGGCACTCGGGCCCTAGTGACAAGCATTAAGCATAGCAAAGTCATAGCAACATCAATCTCAGAACATAATGGATACTAGGGATCAAACCCTAACAAAACTAACTCGATTACATGGTAAATCTCATCCAACCCATCACCGTCCAGCAAGCCTATGATGGAATTACTCACGCACGGCGGTAAGCATCATGAAATTGTTGATGGAGGATGGTTCATGATGGCGACGGCGACGGATTCCCCTCTCCAGAGCCCCGAACGGACTCTAGATCAGCCCTGCCGAGAGAGATTAGGGCTTGGCGGCGGCTCCGTATCGTAAAACGTGATGAATCCTTCTCTCTGATTTTTTCTCCCCGAACGTGAATATATAGAGTTGGAGTTGACGTCGGTGGAGCCTTAGGGGGCCCACGTGGCAGGGGCGCGCCCTCCACCCTCATGGACAGGGTGTGGGCCCCTGGTGTTGTTTCTTTCGCCAGTATTTTTTATTTATTCCAAAAATATTCTCCCTGAAGTTTCAGGTCATTCCGAGAACTTTTATTTCTGCACAAAAATAACACCAAGGCAATTCTGCTGAAAACAGCGTCAGTCCGGGTTAGTTCCATTCAAATCATGCAAGTTCGAGTTCAAAACAAGGGCAAAAGTGTTTGGAAAAGTAGATAAGATGGAGATGTATCAACTCCCCCAAGCTTAAACCTTTGCTTGTCCTCAAGCAATTCAGTTGACAAACTGAAAGTGATAAAGAAAAACTTTTACAAACTCTGTTTGCTCTTGTTGTTGTAAATATGTAAAGCCAGCATTCAAGTTTTCAGCAAAGATTATGAACTAACCATATTCACAATAACATTTTGGTCTCATGTTTACTCATATCAATGGCATAACCAACTAGTGAGCAATAATAGTAAATCTTGGATGACAACACTTTCTCAAAACAATCATAAAATGATATAACAAGATGGTATCTCGCTAGCCCTTTCTGAGACCGCAAAACATAAATACAGAGCACCTCTGAAGATGAAGCACTGACTAGATGTTGTAATTCATGGTAAAAGAGATCCAGTCATACTCAATGTAAACTAATAGTAATGCATGCAAATGACAGCGGTGCTCTCCAGCTGGTGCTTTTTAATAAGAGAATGATGACAAAACATAAAAATAAATAGATAGGCCCTTCGCAGAGGGAAGCAGAGATTTGTAGAGGTGCGAGAGCTCGAGTTTGAAATAGAGATAAATAATATTTTGAGTGGCATACTTTCATTGTCAACATAACAAGCAAGAGATCTCGATATCTTCCATGCTACACACATTATAGGCAGTTCCGAAGCAGAATGGTAAAGTTTATACTCCCCCGCCACCAACAAGCATCAATCCATGGCTTGCCCGAAACAACGGGTGCCTCCAACTAACAACAGTCCTGGGGGAGTTTTGTTTGCAATTATTTTGATTTGAGCATGGGACTGGGCATTCCGGTTACCGGCCATTTTCTCGTGAATGAGGAGCGGAGTCCACTCCTCATGAGAATAACCCACCTAGCATGGAAGATACAGACAGCCCTACGTGATACATGACCTATTTGAGCATACAAAACAGAATTTCATTTGAAGGTTTAGGGTTTGGCACAAACAAATTTACTTGGAACGGCAGGTAGATACCGCATATAGGATGGTATGGTGGACTCATATGGAATAACTTTGGGGTTTATGGAAGTGGATGCACAAGCAGTATTCCCATTTAGTACACGTGAAGGCTAGAAAAAGACTGGGAAGCGACCAACTAGAGAGCGACAACAGTCATGAACATGCATTAAAATTAATCAACACTGAGTGCAAGCATGAGTATGATATAATTCACCATGAACATAAATATCATGGAGACTATGTTGATTTTGTTTCAACTACATGCGTGAACATGTGCCAAGTCAAGCCACTCGAATCGTTCAAAGGAGGATACCACCCTATCATACCACATCACAACTATTTTAATAGCATGTTGGCAAGCAAGGGAAACCATTAGAAACTCCTAGCTAATTAGGCATGGCATGAGCAACTATAATCTCTAATTGTCATTGCAAATATGTTTCATTCATAATAGGCTGAATCAGGAACAATGAATAAATCATATTTACGAAAACAAGGTAGGTCGAGTTCATACCAGCTTCTCTCATCTCAATCAGTCCATCATATATCGTCATTATTGCCTTTCACTTGCACGACCGAACAGTGTGGATAATAATAATAGTGCACGTGCATTGGACTAAGCTAGAATGTGCAAGCATTTAATACAAGGGAGAAGACAAGGTAATATGGGCTCTTGGTAAAATCAATAATAATGCAAATGAGAGCCACTCAACATTTTCATCATGGTCTTCTCCTCTCGACCCCCAAAGAAAAGAAAACAAATAAAACTATTTACACGGGAAAGCTCCCAACAAGCAAAAGAAGAACGAGAAATCTTTTTGGTTTTTCTTTTAATTACTACTACTACGGGCATGGAAAGTAAACTAGGTAAAGGCTACAACTATTTTTTTTGGTTTTTCTTAAGGTTATTCAAACACACAAGAAGAAGCTTAGAAAAGCAAATAAACTAGCATGGATAGTACAATGAAAAAGTATGAGCACCAACAACTGGCATGAGTGTGTGAACATGAATGTAATGTCGGTGAGAAATACGTACTCCCCCAAGCTTAGGCTTTTGGCCTAAGTTGATCTATGCCCATGGATCAGAGTGGTCCTCTCCAGTGTACTGAGGAGGATCCTCAGGGTGCCAGTGGTTAGCGAGCTCTTGCGGATCCCACTAATAAACAGACTCCTGATATGGATCAGGAGATGGCTCTGGATCAGGCTATAGGGATCGTGTTCGCTCCCAATATGCATAAATGTCATCGGGCAGGATGATGTATGTGCCTAAATAAATGTTAAACAAAGAAGGTGCAGGCAGGGTAATAATCTGACAAGTATTTTCACCGAATACCAGGTTATAAATGAAACTCTTCTCCTTATCATCGCAAATAAAATCATGTGCTACAATACTTTTATAGTCTAAGAAAATTGAGGGTAGCACCTTTTCTTCTTTCTCATAGTGTCTAATAGGTATCTCAAAATATTTAGCAAGACGCGAAACAAAGATACCTCCAAAAATGGGGCCCTTCGTACGGTTTAGACTCAACCGTTTAGCAACCATAGCGCCTAAACCGAAAGTTCTGTCATGGAGTAAAGCATGGCGCAAAATGGCGAGGTCAGGAGCACTGAGGCCCCCACTATTCCCACGACCAATTAAACATCTACTAGCAAATATTGCATAGTAATGTTGAACAGGAAAATGTATACTAGTAGTTCTTGCATCTGACACTTTTCTCTTTTCCCCTACAGCAAATTCATCAATGAATTATGCCACATCACTAGGATGTGGTTCCTCGACGCTGCCCTCAAAATGAAACTTGCAAGCCACACAAAAATCATAGAGTGACATCTCCTTAAACTCATCATATAAATAAAAATCTACTGAAGGTGGTGATCTCCTAGCATGGAAATGAAAAATTTTCACAAAAATATTAGTGAGTAGGAGATACTGTTCGAGCTGGTCGTCGAGGAAGTCGGTGAGGCCTGCATTCTCAGCCAAGTAATAAAAATCATCACAGATTCCGGCGGCTCTCAAGAACTCATCACAAGGCCATTCACACGGCCGAACCTCCGCAGTGCGAGGAAGATTATATTAGGGCTTCTTATTCTCTTCACTTTGTTTATTCTCCGAGCTTTGGCTCGAATAGCCTCTCAACAATCTCTTCAACATTTTCTCCATCTGAAAAATTTCTGAAATTGTTAGTGACTCAAAATAAAAGTGAATCAAACTCAACAAGATTAATATGGGTGAAGAATGGAATGATGTGGAAACAGAACCTTATCATGTCAGTAAATTCTTTCAGCTTTTTGATACTGCCCATCAGAAACAAAATTGGATGAGAAGGGATATAGAGGGAGAAACTGTAGATGCTCCTATAGTGTCAAGTGATGACACAATACCTGAATAAAGGTGAGGTTCCAATGTGATTCTGTTATTTACATTCTTAGTATCATTGCTGCAACTTATGTCATTCTGGACATGAAACTTACCACTATTGCTTCTGAATGCAGGTTTGATGGATAATCAAAAAGTCACCTATCTGAATATGTGGAGCCTAGTTGAAGTGACGAATTCATTAGTGTTATTGCTATTTTTTCTTTATAATTCAGACAAGAATATTTGTAGGTGTGACAGGCCTAAAGTGTCAATACTTGATCCCAAATATGTTGGTTCCACGAACAGCATAAAGGTGTTAGATAGTCTGGTTCCACGAACTCGATCAATACATTGGTGTTGGTTGTCTTCTTTCCAATACATGATGAGTTGCAGTATCTATAAAGTGTGAGTTGCATAATGTTTTTGGTTCACAAAACAGAGTGAGAAAGAGAAAAAGAGAGAAACAGAGAGTGACCGAGGCAGAAATAATTTTCAGATGTATATTACTCCCTCATATATAGATACATCGATTTCATGTGTAGCGCGCGACCAGTAATTCTGATGCAGGTTTGGCGTGAGGCGTAGGGCCAGGTTGGAATTTTAGCAGCGCTGTTTTTTTTACAAAATTTCATACTTTATTATAATATATTAATGATATTAAAACACACATATACAATTAAGTATGCACGCTCAAATTCCCTTGAACCGGCATCAAACTTGGGGGAGGTTTGTGGGTGTTCGAACCCGTGCTAATATCCGTGGTCCCTACCATAGCGCGTACAGCGCCACTGTCGGTCTGATCAACCGATCACGCGCTTGTTTTCGCCAAGCACGCCTCCGAGCATTCGCCTACCGTAGATCGAGCCACAGGTCGTCGTCGTGTCGTCTCTTTGTACCGCTGCGTCGCCGCCCCAAGGTCCTCCCGCGGGCTGCCCTGACTCGCTACTTCGACACCGACCACCCCGACTTGACATCGACCACGGCGTTCTTTGCATCACTACTTCGACACCACTACGCCCATGACTAACCCGGCGCCTCCTTGCGCCCGCGGCTCCATGGCGACTTCCTCGATAGCGGCCACCCCAACTCGACATCGACCACGGCGTTCTTCGCATGGCTACCTCGACCATGGCTACACCACCCTACGATCACGACTATCTCGACAAACGGCACAAAGGGCTACCGCCTTGCTTGAGCAATCTCGTCAGTTTCCACTCGAGCCACGACTTCCGTGATGCATCGACCGTTATGACTGTGGGGTGGATGTCCGTCGGTTTATCTTCGGATTCTTCTCCAATGTCACCATATGCGCCGCTACCGTTGTGACCGCGCGGGGGGTGCGGTGGGGGGGGATGTTGAGTATCGTGATTAGATGGGAAACATAGGATAGACTAAGAAGTATTCTGGTTTGTCTTGTACTCCAAGTAGATCATGTACTCCTATATATACGCCCACGAGGCTCAAGCAATAAATATCAATTCCACCAATCTCCCTCTACCCTTCTGACAGTAGGATCTCCAAGATGGTCCCACTGCTGCCATTTGCCGCCCTGTCGGTGCCCGCTCGCCGTGAAGTAGGAGCCATACCTAGCGCTCACGAACGCACGCAGGTGAATTGTGCATTACCTTTGACACGGCGGCTGGAAACCGAGAACGTCGCCGCTGTGTCCTGGCAGTGGGAAAATCAGTTGAACGGCGCAACACGCAACAACGTGTCATGCTCGAGATGTCAGACGTTTCGCCGGACTGGGTCCTCACAAACGCCGTGCTGGTGGAGGCCTATGCGCCGGCTCGAGGAGAGGGGCGGGCGGAATGGGGAAACGTTTGCGGCCGACACTGGCCTGTGGGCGACGGGGGAGGAAGCTGAGGGGTTACACCGACGCGGCAGGTCGGCCAATCATCCCGTTTTGACTAATAGAAAACATTATTAGTTCACCTATTTTGCATTGAATTTGTACAAACATAAAAGAAGCACGTTGTGTTTGGCACAAATATATGTGCAAGCGCCTGTCAAGGGCCAAATGATAATAAAAAATATTATAATTTTTTCGCTTCAAATTTGTAGTCCGTTGTTCTTTTTCTTTTTTTGATTTCGCACAAATTTTTCTGTTTCCCTCTATTCTCTCCTGCCAAGAGCCACTAATTCTAGTCAGAAGGAAATAAGTACGCGCGCTTCATTAACATCAGCTCTCGCGAGGAGGTAACTACGCCACCAAAATCGGAAACCTCCTCCCCCTCCCGCATATCAACGCAGTGCCCTTCCTCGTCTTGTACGAAGGATCCCTTCTTGAGCAGATCGATCATGGCCTGCCCTCCCTCCTGAGTCTCATAGCTCGCCCTGCCGATTCCACCATTGAGGCTGAGGGCACCAGAGGCGTGTCTTGTTCAACATCTGGGCGGTAAGCAGATCAATTCCCACACCTGATTCATAGAAACATAAGGTAAATTCTGGTATGACTTGAAGATTTTGCCTCCTCCCCCCCTTCTTGGTTCAGATCTGTCCCTTCTATCCTTTCTATTACTCTTCTCTTGAGTGAATTCGATAGTGCACACCAACTGTTTGATAGTTGTCCTCTGTTATTGGTTTAGAATTTTGGGGAGCCTTCAGATAGAATTGGTTGCTTCTGGTAACTATTGGGGTGTCAGGTGCGGACGCGTGCAATATTTCAATCTTGTTCTGCACCATTACTACCTTGGTGACTTCAATCTCTTCCTAGACTTTTCTTTATGGAACTCCAATTCTGAATATCATGTTCTTGTTGGGTAGTATAGTTGGGTTAGTTCTTATGAGTATCAGACCATGATCTGCGGCCCCCAATAATTTGAATGTTGATTTTTTATGAATACCAGAACATGATGTGCAGCAGCACAATTAATAGTCCAGTCTGGAAACGACACACTTGTTCTGAAAATAAATGTTAGTGACTTGAGAATAACATATCATCAGCCTAGCTATATTGGTTGTGCATGAACCAAACCTCCTTAACAGAAAAGAGAATGAACGTGGGTGTCCTTGATCTTCTCATCCTCTTACTATCCGTGGATAGTGTTATACCTGAACATGTGTGCCCCCTCCCCCTAGCAAACACCAACTTAAGCACCATATACCACATCAAGTACAATGTGGTCTGACTTATTTTGTTGATTGCAGGGGTAGTAATTACTTGATAATATGATTGTTTGAGCTGAAATCTGAATTAATCGTCTTCACATCTATTGGGATGACTGTCATAAGGTCGAGTAGGACCACAAAATATTGTCTTTTGCAAAAATTATTTAAACTTTTGGTCATTTTAATGTTGCAGCAGATATGTCAGGGACAAGAATTAACGTTGTTGAATCTAATGAAGAATATATGATGGAAGAACAGATCGAACATCATAATTCTGCTGCAAAAGATGTCGAATCATCCGATGTCCATGAAAGAACTACTAATGATGAAGAAGGCTTCACAGATTGTGATGACGCTAGAGTTGATGAAAACGAAGATGGTAAGTTTGATTCTCATTACTTACCATTTGCAATATATGATTATTCTTCATTGTAACATATAATTCATGGTTCTATATATTCAGCTGAAAATGCAGAAACAAAAGAGCGTAAGAAGAGGAAGCTGAAATACATTTGGAACCTTCCAAAAGGGAAAAGGATAATGGTTCGCTGCAATGAGATAGATCAGCCAATTGGAAAAGAGGCTAAACATCTTGGGGATTTTCTTGGCTTAGTTGCAAGGAATGGATCATTGTGTTGCTTGAGCTACAAGGACTGGAGAATGCTAAAAACTAAAACAAATGTAAAGGCTATACTAGATCAAGTGAAGGTAAAATTTAATCCATTGAATATCCTTTACTAGCTTGTTCTATGTTGCCTTACATTACACTCACCCTATTTATGTTGTAATTGTTTTGTAGATGAGGTTCCTTTACCCTCCTCGCATGGAAAAATATATATTGAAGGTAATTGGAGATAGATGGAGGCAACATAAGTCCGATCTGAAAGCAATGTATTTTGAAGAGAAAAAAAGCACCGAAGCCAATTACAATAATAAACCAAAATCCGTGACTCCGGATCAGTGGAGATCTCTAGTTAATCATTGGACAACCCAGAAAGTGAAGGTACTTAAAAGAATTCCATTTTCAACTTTCCTTGTTGGTCTTTATATATTTCTATGTAGATACGATGAAAGATCTGCACATAATTGCTTTGATTTATTCTTTGGTAGGGGATTAGTGCTACAAATAGAAATAATTGTTCAATGAGGAAGTCTACACATACTAGTGGGACAAAAAGTTTCCCTCGTAAGAGGGAAGAAATGGTAAAGTATACTAACTTCATGCATTGCTCTTCCATTCATGGTTTCTAATGTAATTCATGTTTACATTACATATCAACAGAAAGATGCAGATCCTGAAAAGAAGTACCCTCATAGGGCTCACTTGTTCATGCACACGCACAAGCCAAAAACTTGCAAGAACAAAATCATTGATGCTCATGTGGTACATTTACAACTCTCAACCATTCGTATTTGAATTTGATATTATATATATTCTTATATTTGCATTGTTCCTGTATTTAGGAAGAGTTGAAAGATATTATGGACAAGAACCCTGAATTAGCAGATAACAGCGGTGGAAAGACTGCATGGAGAGGAGATGCGTTGAACAAAGTATTAGGGGATGACAAGCCTGGCCATGTACATGGTTTGGGACTAGTTCCAAACCCAAAAAAACTTTTTGATGTTTCCACTTCACGTGTATTCCAGAATACACATTTTACTTCGGTGGAGGATACACCAAATGAAGATATGCTAGCTTTTAGAGTTGAAATGGAAAAACTATATCAAGTAAATAAAAATCAGGATGCTAAAATTATGGAACTAGAGGAGAAGCTGAGAAGAATGGAAAGACAACCAAATCAGGTAAATTTCTAACAAATGTAAGCTTCATTTATTTTGTGGACTAACCTTTCCGTATTCCTATCATAGGAAATTTCAGATCCCATGGCTACAATTGGGCTTGAACCTTCGGTTGATGGACACAACTCAAACAGAAAAGTTTGTATCTTGTCAAAGTACACAATAAAATTCCTCAAATTTGACTCCAGAAATTATTTCTCATTTGATATTTATGTTATGCTATCTGTAGAGAGTGCTTGCTCCTCCGGTTGATGGACTCCAACTTGTTAAAAAACGATCAAATAATTTACAGAACAAGCCAAGTGGATCAAACAATGCAGATTTGCAACCATCAAACAAGAATTCTGTTTCAGATAAGGTTTGTCTACTTAAATACTCTTTACAACCTGTCATTGCTGAGTTTTAAGTTGTTGTGCTTGCACTTTTTGCAATTGCATATAAAATACCCAAAACTTGATGTGTGATCATTTTATCCTAGAACAAAGAAACTATGGTTCATAATGGTGGCAGTGCACGACAACTAGAAAAATGCTCTACTACACACAAGGTATCAACATAGTCCCATATACTAAGTTATGATCAAACTATAGTGCTCCCATGTTTATGTCTTTACTTGTTGCTATCAGAATGTTGTCCAGAACCAAGAAACTCCTCATAATTTCAGTGCTCAGCAAGGGGAAATAAATTCTGCTACACATAAGGTATATTTCCGTTACCATATACAATATGTTCAAAATATATTGCTACGATGGTTATGTATGTACTGGTCGTCTTGCTATCAGAATGTTGTTCAGAACAAAGAAACTTCTCTTGAGAATGTTAGTGCACGTCAGGCAGATAAAAATTCTGCTGCAAACAAACGGGTATCTTTTCAAAATCACATACACATTTCTGTTCAAACTATAATGCTAGCTTGTTTATTTGTTTATGACTTCTTCTTTGCTATGATACTGTTGTCCAGACCAAAAAAACAACAAAAGGTGCCAATGCAAGCAGTAAGAGTGCTCAAAGTGGTTCGCTGAGCTGGTTGGGTGCCAGTGAATTACCTGTAAGAGTGCTCATTCATTTCAGATGTTCCTTTGTTTTCTTTCTATTTTTCTCATATGGTTACTTTGATTTTCTTTAACAGGCAGGAACTAAAGTATTCTTGAAGAGCCTAAAAAACCATAACAAGGATGTAGCTCTTGCTACAATTGTAAGTTGTGATCCAAACTTTAAACTTGATGGTGATGAAATTAGGAATGAATTCTGGGCGGTGCATGTTGATATGGCACTTGTGAAAACTGAAAATTTGGTACGGAGTCGCAAAAACTGCACTACTCTCGGCAATGCAGAAAAAACAAAGATTGCATGGCCCTCAACCTTTGTACGTGACTAATATCTTGCCTCTATTACTACTTGCATCATGTCAATGCATTGTGTGTTAACAGTACATTTTTTTCTTGTTTGTAGATTCAAAAGATAAATGGATGAGTATATGGGTGGGTGGCAAGTGTACTGCAATGATGATGTTGATATTCTGCTTCATGATGGCGACGATGATGGATGCTTTCAGTTTTAGTTATGTTCTCGGGATGATGTTCCTGTTGGATGTTGTTCCTCGATTAAGTTTTAGTTAAGTTGTTGGGAAGTTGAATGCTTTAGTTTAAGTTTCACTGTCAAGAAAGTAGTTAGATTATGCATCACGTTTGGATGATGTTTCTCTTGTAATATCCACTATTGTAATCCAACAATTTTATCTCATATATGATATATGATTTCTTCCTGTTGTCAGTATATTCTCTTGTTTTTCCTTCACTTCAAATACACAATTACATGGAGCATTGATTACATAATAATAATAATAATAATAATAATAATAATAATAATCACACTAAATTTGTGCCAACACTTGAAGCGTTGGAAATTCTTCGTTGCCAAGTAATGGGATTTTGATTCTTGTACATTAACCACCAACATATAAAACTGTTGTAGAAGTCCCGTTTATCTGTTGTAGTGTTGCAACGGTTTCTTTTACCAACGGCAATATAAGCGTTGCATTATGCGCTAGCAACACTCGATAAGGCAACGCATCTTAAACCGTTGGTAAAGACACTAACAACGCATATATGGGCTTTTAGATACGGAAAAAAGCGTTGTTATAGCGGGGGTCTTGTTGTAGTGATAGCAATTGCTCCCACAAGTGCCTAGAGACTATATCATGCATTAGAACAGCTTGGGACCATATAAATTTGACATGCAAGATCAAGAACAGGGTCACCTAAGCAGCAAAAATTTGCAATAAGTAAAGCACTAGAACAAAAACTAATTGGACCATTGGAGGAGTCACATACCGAAGAACAATGCCCCAAAGCAGTTTTTGGAGTGGAGCTTTGAGCAAGGAGATCGAAAATGGCAGCAAGATGAGCTAGAACACGGGTTTGAGCTATGGGAGGATTTTTTCTGGAGGGACACGAAGTGAGTGGGTGTAGGAATAAGTGGGCAGGGGCGCGCCCTGTGCCCTCGTGGCCAGTTGGTGGCTCCCCCTGGTGTGTTCTCAGTGCCAGATATTCTTAAATATTCTACAAAAAATCCTATTTCATTTTCAGGACATTTGGAGAACTTCTATTTTCGAGGTATTTTTTATTGCAAGGATAATTCAGAATACAGACAGAAAATACTATTTTTGCTTTATTTAATCTAAATAACAGAAAGTAAAAGGAGGGTAGAGGGAGTTCTGCTTTCTAAGTTCGTCCATCTCATGCTCATCAAAAGGAATCCACTAACAAGGTTGATCAAGTCTTGTTAACAAACTCTTTCCGAATTGCATGAAACCGGAGAATTTTCGAATAACACTAAGTTACCTCAACGGGGATATGCACATCCCCAACAATAAGAATATCATATTTCTTCTTGACAGTAGGAAGAGGAAATTCAAAACCTCCAATAATAATCATTGGAATTTTTCTAATAGAACTGATACTGTGGACTTGAGGTTGTTTCCTAGGAAAGTGTACCATATGCTCATTACCATTAACATGAAAAGTGACATTGCCTTTGTTGCAATCAATAACAGCCCCTGCAGTATTCAAAATGGGTCTACCAAGAATAATAGACATACTATCATCCTCCGGGATATCAAGAATAACAAAGTCCGTTAAATAGTAACATTTGCAACCACAATAGGCACATCCTCACAAATACCGACAGGTATAGCAGTTGATTTATCGGCCATTTGCAAAGATATTTCAGTAGGTGTCAACTTATTCAAATCAAGTCCATGCTATAAAAAGAGAGGCATAACACTAACACCGGCTCCAAGATCACATAAAGCAGTTTTAACATATATAGTTTCTTTTAATGGAGCATGGTATAGTTGGTACTCCTGGATCTCCTAGTTTCTTAGGTATTCCACCATTAAAAGTATAATTGGCAAGGATGGTGGAAATTTCAGCTTCTGGTATCTTTCTCTTATTTGTAACAATATATTTCATATACTTAGCATAAGGATTCATGTTAAGCATATCAGTCAAACACATACGCAAAAAGATAGGTCTAATCATTTCAACAAAGCGCTCAAAATCCTCATCATCCTTTTTCTTGGATGGTTTAGGAGGAAAAGGCATGGGTTTCTGAACCCATGGTTCTCTTTCCTTACTGTGCTTCCTAGCAACGAAGTCTCTCTTATCATAACGTTGATTCTTTGATTGTGTGTTATCAAGATCAACACCAGGTTCAATCTCTACATCATTGTTATTACTAGGTTGAGCGTAAACATGAACATCATCATTAACATTATCACTAGGTTCATGTTCATTAACAGATTGTGTTTCAGCATCAGAAATAGAAATATCATTGGGATACTCAGGTATGTCAACAACAGGTTCACTAGAAGCATGCAGAGTCCTATCATTTTTCTTTTTCTTCTTCTTAGAAGAACTAGGTGCATCAACATTAGTTCTCTGAGAATCTTGCTCAATTCTCTTAGGGTGGCCCTCGGGATACAAAGGTTCCTGAGTCATTCTACCCCCTCTAGTCACAACTCTAACGGCATTATCATTTTTCTTATTATTTAATTCATTGAGCAAATCATTTTGATCTTTAAGCACCTGTTCTACTTGAGTGGTAACCATAGAAGCATGTTTACTAATAAGTTTAAGTTCACCTTTAACTCTAGACATATAATCACTCAAGTGTTCAATCATATAAGCATTTCGTTTCAATTGTCTACAACATAAGCATTGAAGTTTTCTTGTTTAACAATTGAATTATCAAACTCATCTAAGCATTGGCTAGCAGACTTATAACGAGGAATATCACCTTCATAAAATCTATAGAGAGAATTTACCTTTACTACCTGTGTCGGGTTATCAAGACCATGTATTTCTTCAATAGGGGGTAAATTCTTAGCATCTTCAGCTTTAATACCCTTTTCTTTCATAGATTGCTTTGCCTCTTGCATATCTTCAGGACTGAGAAATAGAATACCCCTTTTCTTCGGAGTTGGCTTAGGAGTTGGTTCAGTAAGTGTCCAATCATTATCATTACTCAATATATTATTCAATAGTAATGCAGCTTGCTCCGCAGTTCTTTCCCTGAAAACACAACCAGCACAACTATCCAGGTGGTCTCGGGAAGCATCGGTTAGTCCATTATAAAAGATATCAAGTATTTCATTTTTCTTGAGGCGATGATCAGGCAAAGCATTAAGTAATCGGAGAAGCCTCCCCCAAGCTTGTGGGAGACTCTCTTCTTCAATTTGCACAAAATTATATTTCCCTTAAGGGAGCTTGTTTCTTATGAGCGGGGAAATATTTAGTAGAGAAGTAATAAATCATATCCTGGGGACTACGCACACAACCAGGATCAAGAGAATTAAACCATGTTTTAGCATCACCGTTTAATGGGAACGGAAATAACTTAAGGATATAATAGTAACGAATTTTTTCCTCGTCAGTGAATAGGGTAGCTATATCATTTAATTTAGTAAGATGTGCCACAACAGTTTCAGATTCATAGCCATAAAAAGGATCAGATTCAACCAAAGTAATTGACTCAGGATCGACAGAAAATCATAATCCTTATCAGAAATACAGATAGGTGAAGTAGCAAAAGCAGGGTCATATTTCATTCTAGCATTCAAGGACTTTTCTTTCAGCTTAGCTAACAGTTTCTTAAGATCATATCTATCTTTGCAAGCAAAAAAGTCTCTAGCAGTTTCTTCATCCATAACATAACCCTCAGGTACATCAGGCAATTCATATATAGGGGGAGAATCTTCATCATCACTTTCATCAATATTATCAGTTTCAATAATTTGATTCTCTCTAACCCTAGCAAGTTGTTCATCAAGAAATTCACCTAATGGCACAATATTATCAAGCATAGAAGTAGTTTGATCATAAGCATCATGCATAGCAGAAGTGGCATCATCAATAACATGCGACATATTAGAATCAATAGCAGGTGTAGGTGTAGCAAATTTACTCATAACAGAAGGTGAATCAGGTGCAGAGCTAGATGGCAGTTCCTTACCTCCCCTCGTAGTTGAGGATAAATCTTGGTTTTTTCGTCTTTCAAGATCCTCATAGTGATCAACAGATATAAATCCCAAGTGACTCAAAGAATAGAGCTATGCTCCCCGGCAACGGTGTCAGAAAATAGTCTTGATAACCCACAAGTATAGGGGATCGCAACAGTTTTCGAGGCTAGAGTATTCAACCCAAATTTATTGATTTGACACAAGGGGAGCCAATGGATATTCTCAACTATTAGCAGTTGAGTTGTCAATTCAACCACACCTGGAAAACTTAATATCTGCAGCAAAGTATTTAGTAGCAAAGTAGTATGGAAGTAACGGTAACGGTGGCAAAGGTAACAGTAGCAGTTTTGTAGTAATTGTAACAGTGGCAATGGAAAATTAACTAAGCAAAGATCAATATGTGAAAAGCTCGTAGGCATTGGATCAATGATGGATAATTATGTCGGATGTGATTCCTCGTGCAACAGTTATAACATAGGGTGACACAGAACTAGCTCCAGTTCATCAATGTAATGTCGGCATGTATTCCGAATATAGCCATACGTGCTTAGGGAAAAGAACTTGCATGACATGTTTTGTCCTACCCTCCCGTGGCAGCGGGGTCCTATTGGAAACTAAGGGATATTAAGGCCTCTGTTTAATAGAGTACTTGACCAAAGCATTAACACTTAATGAATACATGAACTCCTCAAACTACGGTCATCACCGGGAGTGGTCCCGATTATTGTCACTTCGCGGTTGCCAGATCATAACACATAGTAGGTGAATATTGACTTGCAAGATAGGATCAAGAACTCACATATATTCATGAAAACATAATAGGTTCAGATCTGAACTCGTGGCACTCAGGCCCTATTGACAAGCATTAAGCATAGCAAAGTCATAGCAACATTAATCTTAGAACATAATGGATACTAGGGATCAAACCCTAACAAAACTAACTCGATTACATGGTAAATTTCATCCAACCCATCACCGTCCAGCAAGCCTACGATGGAATTACTCATGCACGGCAGTGAGCATCATGAAATTGGTGATGGAGGATGGTTGATGATGACGACGGCGATGGATTCCCCTCTCCGGAGCCCTGAACGGACTCCAGATCAGCCCTCTCAAGAGAGATTAGGGCTTGGCGGCGGCTCCGTATCATAAAACGCGATGAATCCTTCTCTCTGATTTTTTTCTCCCCGAACGTGAATATATAGAGTTGGAGTTGACGTTGGTGGAGCCTCAGGGGGCCCACGACGCAGGGGGCGTGCCCTCCACCCTCGTGGATAGGGTGTGGGCCCCTGGTGTTGATTCTTTCGCCAGTATTTTTTTTATTCCAAAAATATTCTCCGTGAAGTTTCAAGTCATTCCAAGAACTTTTATTCTTGCACAAAAATAAACAGCGTCAGTCCGGGTTAGTTCCATTCAAATCATGCAAGTTAGAGTCCAAAACAAGGGCAAAAGTGTTTGGAAAAGTAGATACGATGGAGACGTATCAACTCCCGCAAGCTTAAACCTTTGCTTGTCCTCAAGCAATTCAGTTGACAAACTGAAAGTGATAAAGAAAAACTTTTACAAACTCTGTTTGCTCTTGTTGTTGTAAATATGTAAAGCCAGCATTCATGTTTTCAGCAAATATTATGAACTAACCATATTCACAATAACATTTAGGTCTCATGTTTACTCATATCAATGGCATAATCAACTAGCGAGCAATAATAGTAAATCTCGGATGACAACACTTTCTCAAAACAATCATAATATGAAATAACAAGATGGTATCTTGCTAGCCCTTTCTGAGACCGCAAAACATAAATGCAGAGCACCTCTGAAGATCAAGGACTGACTAGACATTGTAATTCATGGTAAAAGAGATCCAGTCATACTCAATGTAAACTAATAGTAACGCATGCAAATGACAGTGGTGCTCTCCAGCTGGTCCTTTTTAATAAGAGGATGATGACTCAACATAAAAGTAAATAGATAGGCCCTTCGCAGAGGGAAGCAAGGATTTGTAGAGGTGCCAGAGCTCGAGTTTGAAATAGAGAAAAATATTATTTTGAGTGGCATACTTTCATTGTCAACATAACAACCAAGAGATCTCGATATCTTCCATGCTACACACATTATAGGTGGTTCCCAAGAAGAATGGTAAAATTTATACTCCCCCGCCACCAACAAGCATCAATCCATGGCTTGCCTGAAACAACAGGTGCCTCCAACTAACAACTGTCCTGGGGGAGTTTTGTTTGCAATTATTTTGATTTGAGCATGGGACTGGGCATCCCGGTTACCGGCCATTTTCTCGTGAATGAGGAGCGGAGTCCACTCCTCATGAGAATAACCCACCTAGCATGGAAGATACAGACAGCCCTAGTTGATACATGAGCTATTCGACCATACAAAACAAAATTTCATTTGAAGGTTTAGAGTTTGGGACATACAAGTTTACTTGGAACGACAGGTAGATACCGCATATAGGATGGTATGGTGGACTCATATGGAAAAACTTTGGGGTTTATGGAAGTCGATGCACAAGCAGTATTCCCGTTAGTACAAGTGAAGGCTAGAAAAAAACTGGGAAGCGGCCAACTAGAGAGCGACAACAGTCATGAACATGCATTAAAATTAATCAACACTGAGTGCAAGCATGAGTAGGATATAATTCACCATGAACATAAATATCGTGGAGGCTATGTTGATTTTGTTTCAACTACATGTGTGAACTGTGCCAAGTCAAGCCACTCGAATTGTTCAAAGGAGGATACCACCCTATCATACCACATCAGAACTATTTTAATAGCATGTTGGCACGCAAGGTAAACCATTATAAACTCCTAGCTAATTAAGCATGGCATGAGCAACTATAATCTGTAATTGTCATTACAAATATGTTTCATTCATAATAGGCTGAATCAGGAACGGTGAACTAATCATATTTACAAAAACAAGGTAGGTCAAGTTCATACCAGCTTCTCTCATCTCAATCAGTCCATCATATATCATCATTATTGCCTTTCACTTGCACGACCGAACAGTGTGAAAAATAATAATAGTGCACATGCATTGGACTAAGATAGAATCTGCCAGCATTTAATACAAGGGATAAGACAAGGTAATATGGGCTCTTGGTTAAATCAACAATAATGCATATGAAATCCACTCAACATTTTCATCATGGTCTTCTCCTCTCGACCCCCAAAGAAAAGAAAAGAAATAAAACTATTTACACGGGAAAGCTCCCGACAAGCAAAATAAGAACGAGAAATCTTTTTGGTTTTTCTTTTAATTACTACTACTACAGGCATGGAAAGTAAACTAGCTAATGGCTACAACTAATTTTTTTTGTTTTCCTTAAGGTTATTCAAACACACAAGAAGAAGCTTAGAAAAGAAAATAAACTTGCATGGATAGTACAATGAAAATGTATGAGCACCGACAACTGGCATGAGTGTGTGAACATGAATGTAATGTCAGTGAGAACTACGTACTCGCCCAAGATTAGGCTTTTGGCCTAAATCGGTCTATGCCCATGGATCAAAGTGGTCCTCTCCAGTGTACTGAGGAGGGTCCTCGGGATGCCACTAGTTAGCGAGCTCTTGCGGATCCCACTGATAAATAGACTCCTGATATGTATTAGGAGATGGCTCTGGCTCAGGCTCTGGGGATCGTTTTCGCTCCCAATATGCATAAATGTCATCAGGCAGGATGATGTATGTGCCTGAATAAATGTTAAACAAAGATGGTGCAGGCAAGGTAATAATCTGACAAGTATTTTCACTGAATACCAGGTTATAAATGAGTCTCTTCTCCTTATCATCGCAAATAAAATCATGTGCTACCATACTTTTATAGTCTAAGAAAATAGAGGGCAGCACCTTTTCTTCTTTCTCATAGTGTCTAATAGGTATCTCAAAATATTTAGCAAGATGCGAAGCAAAGATACCTCCAAAAATGGGGCCCTTTGTACGGTTTAGACTCAACCGTTTAGCAACCATAGCGCCTAAACTGAAAGTTCTGACATGGAGTAAAGCATGGCGCAAAATGGCGAGGTCAGGAGCACTAAGGCCCCCACTGTTCCCGCGACCAATTGAACATCTACTAGCAAATATTGCATAGTAACGTAGAACATGAAAGTGTATACTAGTAGTTTTTGCATCTGACACTTTTCTCTTTTCCCCTACGGCAATTTCATCAATGAATTCTGCCACATCACTAGGATGTGGTTCCTCGACGCTTCCCTCAAAAGGCAACTTGCAAGCCACACAAAAATCATAGAGTGACATCTCCTTAAACTCATCATATAAATAAAAATCTACCGAAGGTGGTGATCTCCTAGCATCGAAATGAAAAATTTGCACAAAAATATTAGTGAGTAGGAGATACTGTTCGAGCTGGTCGTGGAGGAAGTCGGTGAGGCCTGCATTCTCAGCCAAGTAATAAAAATCATCATAGATTCCGGCGGCTCTCAAGAACTCACCACAAGGCCATTCACACGGCCGAACCTCCGCAGTGCGAGGAAGATTATATTTGGGCTTCTTATTCTCTTCACTTTGCATATCCTTCGAGCTTCGGCTCGAAGAGCCTTTCAACAATCTCTTCAACATTTTCACCCTTTGAAAATTTTCTGAAATTTTTAGTGACTCAAAATAAAAGTGAATCAAACTCAACAAGATTTATAGCAATTACTCCCACAAGTGCCTAGAGACTATATCACGCATTAGAACTACTTGCGACCATATAAATTTGACATGCAAGCTCATGAACAGGGTCACCTAAGCAGCAAAAATTTGCAATAATTAAAGCACTAAAACAAAAACTAATTGGACCATTGGAGGAGTCACATACCGAAGAACAATCCCCCAAAGCAGTTTTGTGGAGCTTTGAGCAAGGAGATCGAAAATGGCAGCATGATGAGCTAGAACACGGGTTTGAGCTATGGGAGGATTTTTTTGGAGGAAGATGAAGTGAGTGGGTGCAGGAATAAGTGGAGGGGTCCATGTGGGGCCCATCAGGCAGGGGGCGCGCCCTGTGCCCTCGTGGCCAGTTGGTGGCTCCCCCTGGTGTGTTCTCAGTGCCAGATATTATTAAATATTCTAAAACAAATCATATTTCATTTTTAGGACATTTGCAGTACTTTTATTTTTTAGGGTATTTTTTATTGCAAGGATAATTCAGAAAAACACACAGAAAATACTATTTTGCATTATTTAATCTAAATAACAGAAAGTAAAAGGAGGGTATAGAGAGTTCTGCTTTCTAACTTCATCCATCTCATGTTCATCAAAAGGAATCCACTAACAAGGTTGATCAAGTCTTGTTAACAAACTGTTTCTGAATTACATGAAACCGGGGAATTTTTGAATAACACTAAGTTACCTCAACGGGGGTATGCACATCTCCAATAATAAGAATATCATATTTCTTCTTGACAGTAGGAAGAGGAAAGTCAAAACCTCCAATAATAATCGTCGGAATTTTTCATATAGAATTGATACTGTGGACTTGAGGTTGTTTCCTAAGAAAGTGTACCGTATACTCAATACCATTAACATGAAAAGTGACATTGCCTTTGTTGCAATCAATAACAGCCCCTACAGTATTCAAAAAGGGTCTACCAAGAATAATTGACATACTATCGTCCTCGGGAATATCAGGAATAACAAAGTCCCTTACAATAGTAACGTTTGCAACCACAACAGGCACATCCTCACAAATACAGACAGGTATAGCAGTTGATTCATTGGCCATTTGCAAAGATATTTCAGTAGGTGTCAACTTATTCAAATCAACTCTACGATATAAAGAGAGAGGCATAACACTAACACCGGCTCCAAGATCACATAAAGCAGTTTTAACATAGTTTCTTTTAATGGAGCATGGTATAGTTGGTACTCCTGGATCTCCTAGTTTGTTAGGTATTCCACCTTTAAATGTATAATTGGCAAGCATGGTGGAAATTTCAGCTTCCGGTAACTTTTTGTAACAATATCTTTCATATACTTAGCATAAGGATTCATTTTAAGCATATCAGTCAAACGCATACGCAAAAAGATAGGTCTAATCATTTCAGCAAAGCGCTCAAAATCCTCATCATCCTTTTTCTTGGATGGTTTAGGAGGAAAAGGCATGGGTTTCTGAACCCATGGTTCTCTTTCTTTACCGTGCTTCCTAGCAACGAAGTCTCTCTTATCATAACGTTGATTCTTTGATTGTGGATTATGAAGATCAACAGCAGGTTCAATCTCTACATCATTGTTATTACTAGGTTGAGCATCAACATGAACATCATCATTAACATTATCACTAGGTTCATGTTCATTACCATATTGTGTTTCAGCATCAGAAGTAGAAATATCATTGGGATTCTCAGGTATGTCAACAACAGGTTCACTAGAAGCATGCAGAGTCCTATCATTTTTCTTTTTCTTCTTCTTAGAAGAACTAGGTGCATCAACATTAGTTCTCTGAGAATCTTGCTCAATTCTCTTAGGGTGGCCCTCGGGATACAAAGGTTCCTGAGTCATTCTACCCCCTCTAGTCACAACTCTAACGGCATTATCATTTTTCTTATTATTTAATTCATTGAGCAAATCATTTTGATCTTTAAGCACCTGTTCTACTTGAGTGGTAACCATAGAAGCATGTTTACTAATAAGTTTAAGTTCACCTTTAACTCTAGACATATAATCACTCAAGTGTTCAATCATATAAGCATTTCGTTTCAATTGTCTACAACATAAGCATTGAAGTTTTCTTGTTTAACAATTGAATTATCAAACTCATCTAAGCATTGGCTAGCAGACTTATAACAAGGAATATCACCTTCATAAAATCTATAGAGAGAATTTACCTTTACTACCTGTGTCGGGTTATCAAGACCATGTATTTCTTCAATAGGGGGTAAATTCTTAGCATCTTCAGCTTTAATACCCTTTTCTTTCATAGATTGCTTTGCCTCTTGCATATCTTCAGGACTGAGAAATAGAATACCCCTTTTCTTCGGAGTTGGCTTAGGAGTTGGTTCAGTAATTGTCCAATCATTACAATTACTCAATATATCAATCAATAGCAATTCAGCTTGCTCCGTAGTTCTTTCCATGAAAACACAACCAGCACAACTATCCAGGTGGTCTCGGGAAGCATCGGTTAGTCCATTATAAAAGATATCAAGTATTTCATTTTTCTTGAGAGGATGATCAGGCAAAGCATTAAGTAATCGGAGAAGCCTCCCCCAAGCTTGTGGGAGACTCTCTTCTTCAATTTGCACAAAATTATATATTTCCCTTAAGGCAGTTTGTTTCTTATGAGCGGGGAAATATTTAGAAGAGAAGTAATAAATCATATCCTGGGGACTACGCACCCAACGAGGATCAAGAGAATTAAACCATGTTTTAGCATCACCCTTTAATGAGAACGGAAATAACTTAAGGATATAGTAGTAACGAATTTTTTCCTCGTGAGTGAATGGGGTGGCTATATCATTTAATTTAGTAAGATGTGCCACAACAGTTTCAGATTCAGAGCCATAAAAAGGATCAGATTCAACCAAAGTAATTAACTCAGGATCGACAAAGAAATCATAATCCTTATCAGAAATACAGATAGGTGAAGTAGCAAAAGTAGGGTAATATTTCATTCTAGCATTCAAGGACTTTTCTTTCAGCATAGCTAATAGTTTCTTAGGATCATATCTATCTTTGCAAGCAAAAAAGTCTCTAGCAGTTTCTTCATCCATAACATAACCCTCAGGTACATCAGGCAATTCATATCTAGGGGAGAATCTTCATCATCACTTTCATCAATATTATCGGTTTCAATAATTTCATTCTCTCTAACCCTAGCAAGTTGTTAATGAAGAAATTCACCTAATGGCACAGTATTATCAAGCATAGAAGTAGTTTGATCATAAGCATCATGCATAGTAGAAGTGGCATCATCAATCACATGCGACATATCAGAACCAATAGCAGGTGTAGGTGTCACAAATTTACTCATAACAGAAGGTGAATCAAGTGCAGAGCTAGATGGTAGTTCCTTACCTCTCCTCATAGTTGAGGGATAAATCTTGGTTTTTTCGTCTTTCAAGTTCCTCATAGTGATCAACATATACAAATCCCAAGTGACTCAAAGAATAGAGCTATGCTCCCCATCAACGGCGCCAGAAAATAGTCTTGATAACCCACAAGTATAGGGATTGCAACAATTTTCGAGGGTAGAGTATTCAACCCAAATTTGTTGATTCAACACAAGGGGAGCCAAATAATATTCTCAAGTATTAGCTGTTGAGTTGTCAATTAAACCACACCTGGAAAACTTAATATCTGAAGCAAAGTATTTAGTAGCAAAGTAGTATGGAAGTAACGGTAACGGTGGCAAAGGTAAAACAGTAGCAGTTTTGTAGTAATTGTAACAGTGGCAACGGAAAAGTAACTAAGAAAAGATCAATATGTGAAAATCTCGTAGGCATTGGATCAGTGATGGATAATTATGTCGGATGCGATTCCTCATGCAACAGTTATAACATAGGGTGACACAGAACTAGCTCCAGTTCATCAATGTAATGTAGGCATGTATTCCTAATATAGTCATACGTGCTTAGGGAAAAGAACTTGCATGACATCTTTTGTCCTACCCTCCCGTGGCAGCAGGGTCCTATTGGAAACTAAGGGATAATAAGGCCTCCTTTTAATAGAGTACCGGACCAAAGCATTAACACTTATTGAATACATGAACTACTCAAACTACGGTCATCACCGGGAGTGGTCCCAATTATTGTCACTTCGGGGTTGCCGGATCATAACGCATAGTAGGTGACTATTGACTTGCAAGATAGGATCAAGAACTCACATATATTCATGAAAACATAATAGGTTCATATCTGAACTCATTGCACTCGGGCCCTAGTGACAAGCATTAAGCATAGCAAACTCATAGCAACATCAATCTCAGAACATAATGGATACTAGGGATCAAACTGTAACAAAACTAACTCGATTACATGGTAAATCTCATCCAACCCATCATCGTCCATCAAGCCTACGGTGGAATTACTCACGCACGGCGGTGAGCATCATGAAATTGGTGATGGAGGATGGTTGATGATGACGACGGCGACGGATTCCCCTCTCCGAAGCGCCGAACGGACTCCAGATTAGCCCTCCCGAGAGAGATTAGGGCTTGGCGGCGGCTCCGTATCGTACAACGCGATGAATCCTTTTCTCTGTTTTTTTCTCCCCGAACGTGAATATATAGAGTTGGAGTTGACGTCGATGGAGCCTCAGGGGGGCCACGAGGTAGGGGGGCGCACCCCCCACCCTCGTTGACAGGGTGTGGGCCCCTGGTGTTGATTCTTTCGCCAGTATTTTTTATTTAATCCAAAAATATTCTCCATGAAGTTTCAAGTCATTCCGAGAACTTTTATTTCTGCACAAAAATAACACCATGGCAATTCTGCTGAAAACAGCGTCAGTCCAGGTTAGTTCCATTCAAATCATGCAAGTTAGAGTCCAAAACAAGGGCAAAAGTGTTTGGAAAAGTAGATACGATGGAGACGTATCAGCCGGTTCCCCGGCAAGATCCTTGTCGAGGACGCCCATGAGGCCCCGGCAAGATCCTTGCCGAGGACATCGGCAAGACTGTGACCAAACTCGGCTGCCCAGTCACCACTCCACAGCAGGGGCTCACCTGTCAGCCTGGCGGACGCCTGCATGGAGGCATGCAGATCTTCATGAAGACCCTGACACCTCTCAAGCGCAGCAGCTGGCCAGCCAACTTGGCACTGCATGCCTCATCGACATGGACGTGTGTCGAGACTGTTGGGGAACGTAGTAATTTCAAAAAAATTCCTACGCACACGCAAGATCATGGTGATGCATAGCAACGAGAGGGGAGAGTGTTGTCCACGTACCCTCGTAGACCGACAGCGGAAGCGTTATCACAACGCGGTTGATGTAGTCGTACGTCTTCACGATTCGACCGATCAAGTACCGAACGTACGGCACCTCCAAGTTCTACACACGTTTAGCTCGATGATGTCCCTCGAACTCCGATCCAGCCGAGTGTTGAGGGAGAGTTTCGTCAGCACGACGGCGTGGTGACGATGATGATGTTCCACCGACGCAGGGCTTCGCCTAAGCTCCGCGACGGTATTATCGAGGTGTAATCTGGTGGAGGGGGCACCGCACACGGCTAAAATATCGTATATCAAAGTGTGTCCTTAGGTGCCCCCCTGCCCCTGTATATAAAGGAGCAAGGAGGAGGCCGGCTGCCCTAGGCGCGCCAAGGAGAGAGGGGGAGTCCTCCTCCTAGTAGGAGTAGGACTCCCCTTTCCTAGTCCTACTAGGAAAGAAGAGGGGTGAGGAAAGAGAGGGAGAGGGAGAGGGAAAGGGGGCTGCGCCCCCCTCTCCTAGTCCAACTAGGACTCCCCTTGGGAGGGGGCGCGCCACCTCCTGGCTGCTGCCCTCTCTCTCCCCTCAAGGCCCACCAAGGCCCAATACTTCCCCGGGGGGTTCCGGTAACCCTCCGGCACTCCGGTTTAATCCGAAACTTCTCCGGAACACTTCCGGTGTCCGAATATAGTCGTCCAATATATCAATCTTTACGTCTCGACCATTTCGAGACTCCTCGTCATGTCCGTGATCACATCCGGGACTCCGAACAACCTTCGGCACATCAAATCACATAAACTCATAATATAACTGTCATCGTAACTTTAAGCGTGCGGACCCTTTGGGTTCGAGAACTATGTAGACATGACCGAGACACCTCTCCGGTCAATAACCAATAGCGGGACCTGGATGCCCATATTGGCTCCCACATATTCTACGAAGATCTTTATCGGTCAGACCGCATAACAACATACGTTGTTCCCTTTGTCATCGGTATGTTACTTGCCCGAGATTCGATCGTCGGTATCTCGATACCTAGTTCAATCTCGTTCCCGGCAAGTCTCTTTACTCGTTCCATAATTCATCATCCCGCAACTAACTCATTAGTCACAATGCTTGCAAGGCTTATAGTGATGTGCATTACCGAGTGGGCCCAGAGATACCTCTCCGAAAATCGGAGTGGCAAGTCCTAATCTCGAAATACGCCAACCCAACAAGTACCTTTGGAGACACCTGTAGAGCACCTTTATAACCACCCAGTTACGTTGTGACGTTTGGTAGCACACAAAGTGTTCCTCCGGTAAACGGGAGTTGCATAATCTCATAGTCATAGGAACATGTATAAGTCATGAAGAAAGCAATAGCAACATACTAAACGATCGGGTGCTAAGCTAACGTAATGGGTCATGTCAATCACGTCATTCTCCTAATGAGGTGATCCGTTAATCAAATGACAACTCATGTCTATGGCTAGGAAACATAACCATCTTTGATTAACGAGCTAGTCAAGTAGAGGCATACTAGTGACACTCTGTTTGTCTATGTATTCGCACATGTATTATGTTTCCGGTTAATACAATTCTAGCATGAATAATAAACATTTATCATGATATAAGGAAATATATAATACTTTATTATTGCCTCTAGGGCATATTTCCTTCAGAGACGAGGCGGGGCGGCAGCGGACGGGACGGGCTCTCTTCCCGTCCCCAATAAAGCTAGAGGACACGTAGGCGCCGTGTTGATGTACAAAAGAAGGGGCGCATCTTTGTACCCCTTACCTGTGCACGGACAGTCGGAGCCGCACCCACGGCCGCACCAAGCAGAACAGGCGAGGTGAACCAAGGTTAAAAAAAGCCCAAGACGATCAAGACAACGCCAAGACCAAGAACACAAAGAAGCAGAGGGACGAAGCAGTTTCCCCTGGCAAGACCCTTGCCGGGGACGGCCTCAGCAGCCCCGGCAAGAGCCTTGCCGGGGCAGCTCGCCCCACACCAGCGGAGCGCGCCACCCTTGAGCCCAGGGCCTCCAACACCATCAGCTACGTTGAGCCAGGGCTCGGGAGGCACCTCCATGGTGGCATGCAAATCTTTGTGAAGACAATGAATACTCAAGATCAGATGAGGATTCGAAGACAACGACCCTCGGCGAGATCCTTGCCGAGGATAGCCACAAGACCCCCGGCAAGATCCTTGCCGGGGACGACCGCGCGCCTCGGCAGGACTCTTACCGGGCCCGGTCGCGGACAGAACCCGAGCCGCGGTCCGCGAGCACCAGCATCGCCCTGGCAGTCAAAGCCTGGCGAGCGGCGCCGTTCGCGCGCCAGGCGACGAGCCGCACATCACCAAGTCTAAAGATGGGGCTGGGCCCCCCGCAGGCGGCGCGGGGCCCTCCAGGAGTGTCGTTGTGCCACCCACGGGCAGCGCATCAACCTCCAAGACGCCCACGTCGGCGACCACTGCGCGCTCTTCCCATGGTGTGCGCGATGAGCAGCGTCACCACACCGGTGACCCTGGGCACCGCCGTGGGAAGAGCCCTGTGCATTGTCTGCGGGACGAAGGAGTTCAGCATGCCCGCCGAAGTGCTGGTGAAAATGGCGCGCAGCTGCTGCGTCGTGATGGAGCTCCTTCTAACATGGTTAGAAGTCGAAGCGCGCCACGGTCCACGCAGCTATCGCCGCCACCCACCCCAGCAGAAGCTTTGGCGCGCGCGCAGCTGCTCCTCGACTTCCCTCCTGCTGCGGAGAAGCTCGACGAATGGAGAGCCACCATCCGGAGCCTCGTCGCCGTCGCCAACAAAGATGATCCGTGACCGGCGGGACCCTCGGGCCGGCACTCCACCGAGCCACCACATGCCAGCGCAGGGAGGACCAGGGGTGCTGCGGTCACGGTGCACTCTCCTCCTCCTCGCCAGCCGCCGCAGGCGTCGGCCCGTCGTGACGACGCTTGTGATAACATCTCTATTGCGTCGTCTGACCCGTGGACCCACCGCCACCAGCGCCAAGTTCTTCGGGAACGAGCTCACGACGATGCTCGAACCAGTATCGAGTGCCGGCGTGATACACGCCACCAGTCGGACAAGCGGGCGGGACCCGCTATGGACGCCCAGCACCGAGGGGCCCTGGCGGCCTACCTTACGAGGTGGGCTGCCTGGCCTTTACCCGCGAGCTGCGGTAGTTCCAGTGGCCGTCCCACCGCACGTTCAAGCCCGACGTCAGTGAGAAGTACACTGGCAAGACCCATCCGTCCGAGTTCCTCAGCATCTACACCATCACGATGCAGGTTGCCGGAGCTCGCGACGACAAGGTGCTTGCCAATTATTTCTCGCTGGCGCTAAAGCCCAATGTTATGTCTTGGTTGATGCACTTGCTGGCGGATTCCATTTCTTCCTGGTCGGATGTGCCATGAGTTCGTTGACGCCTTCATAGGAGGCCACCAAGCTCATGGCCAGGCCAGTGACCTGCATATCATTCCCCAGAAGGAAGGGGAAACCCTGCGCAAGTACATCTAGAGATTCAGCTGGGTGCAGTACAACATCCCCGACATTCATCCCGCCGCTGTGATCAGCGCATTCCATCAGAACGTGCGCAACCGCAAGATGCGCGTTGAGCTGGCGATGACCAAGGTTAAGGATCTAGCTGCACTCTATGTTCTGGCCGATAGATGCGCCCGGGCTGAAGAGGCAAGGAGGTACCTCGGCGAAGACGCCGGCGTGGTAACCGACTCTACCTACGAAGACGCCGCCACCCCGACAAAGAAGGGCCGGTGTCGCAACAGGAAATGCAAGGGCAAGGCTGTACTTGCCGTTGAGGGATCTGAGGACACCGGCGCTGCCAAGAAGGTCAAGGCAGACGGCCCCGGCAAGAGATTGCCGGGTGCGCCGCCTGCTGGGCCTTAGTAGCTGCCGACAAGCCAGGGGGCTCCGGCAAGCAATACTGCAAGATCCACCGCACCAAGGGCCACGACCTCCAGAACTGCCGGCAAGTCGAGCTGCTTGCTGAAAAGCAAAAGGCCGAATATGAAAGGCAGGACAAGGAGAAAGGTCAGGACGGTGCCAAGGGAGCCGCCCCGGCAAGGACAACCAGCAAGAGAGGCCCGCCGTGACGAGAAACAAGAAGACGATGATCACGACGAGGACGACGAGTCCGGTGAGCAAGAGTTCCAGAAGGCTACGGAGGCCATGTGCGTCGATGGCGGTGCCTTGCTGCATACTTCTCACCGCCAGCTCAAGCAGGGGGTGCGTGAGATTACGGCAGCAGAGCCGTCGTTCGACGCTCAGAAGCCGCTGAAGTGGTCCAGCACGCCCCTCATCTTCGACACCGAGGACCACCCTGACTGCACAACTGCGGTCGGGTGTTTGCCATTGTTGGTCTCACCAACGATACGCAACCTCAAGGTCAACAAGATGTTGGTTGACAGCGGGGCCGGCCTGAACTTGATCTCGCCCGTCGTGATCAAAAGGCTGCAAATTCCTGATGGAGACCTCGCGGAAACGGGCACGTTGCAAGGGGTCAATCCGGGGAGGAGCCTGCCGAAGGGGAAGGTCACACTGCCTGTGACGTTTGGAGGAGAGTTGAACTACAGGATGGAGAGGATCATCTTCGACGTGGCCGAGATCCCCTTGCCCTACAACGGGATCCTCGGCCGCCCGGCACTAGCTAAGTTCATGGCGGCGTCACACTACGCCTACAACATGCTAAAGATGCCCGGGCCATTGACCATCATCTCCGACAAGAAGGACGCGCTGAGTTGCGCTGACCAACTCTACCAGGAAGAAGTTGCAGCAGCTGCCGTCAAGGCACCTGCTCCTGCCGCTGAAGGCCCGGGAGGGAAGAAGAAGTCCGGCAAGACCTCTCGCACCCACTCTGGCAAGCACACCTCCTCGGAGTGTTGCGCTACCATCGAGGACGTGCCAGAGAGCTCTACCGGCAAGAGCAAGAAATCTAGAGCCGAGCCACCGCAGACCAAGAAGGTGTCCGTCGGGGAGGATGGCACGGGAGGGGCCTTGACCATAGGCTCCACCCTCGACTACAAATAGGAAGGCGCGCTCGTCACCTTCCTGTGGGCGAATGTCGACGTGTTTGCGTGGCAAGCATCCGACATCCCCGGTGTTCCCAGGGAGGTGATTGAGCACCACCTAGCTGTTTGCCCTCATGCGCGGCCCGTCAAGTAGAAGGTCAGAAAGCAGGCTCTGGAGAGGCAGGAGTTCATCACAGAGGAGATTAGGAAGTTGGAAGCGGCAGGTTTGGTGAGAGGAGCGCTCCATCCAACGTGGTTGGCCAATCCGGTAGTGGTGCGCAAGGCAAATGGGAAGTGGAGGCTGTGTATTGACTACACAGATATCAATAAGGCTTGTCCTAAGGACCCCTTCCCATTGCCGCGCATCAACCAGATTGTTGACTCCACGGCCGGGAGTGATCTGTTGTCATTCCTCGACGCCTACTCGGGCTACCACCAAATCTTCATGAAAAGAGAGGATAAAGAGAAGACAGCATTCATCACCCCATGTGGTACGTATTACTTTTTACTGATGCCTTCCGGGTTGAAGAGTGCTGGCTTGACATTTGCAAGAGCAGTACAAATTGGTTTTGAAGCCCAGCTCCATAGAAATATGGAAGCATACATGGATGACATAGTGGTCAAAACCAAGGACGGGGCAACTCTTGTGCAAGATCTGGAGGAGACATTTGCCAACCTGCGCAAGATCAACCTTAAGTTGAACCCTGAGAAGTGTGTCTTTGGCGTTCCGTCCGCCAAGCTTCTCAGATTCTTTGTGTCTCAGTGCGGGATCGAGGCAAACCCAGACAAAATCAAGGCTATTGAGCAGATTGAGGCGCCCATGCGGATCAAAGATGTGCGTCGGCTCACCGGCTGCGTCGCTGCCATGAACCGATTCATCTCCAAGTCCGCCGAGCGTGCCCTTACCATTTTCAAAATCTTGAAGAAGGCAGGCCCAATGGAGTGAACCCCAGAAGCCGAGGCGGTGTTGCAGGATCTGAAGAAATACCTTTCCTTCACGCCAATACTAGTTGCGCCTAAGCCACAAGAGCCGTTGCCGCTGTATCTGGCGGCAACGAATCAAGTGGTCAGCGCCGCACTGGTTGCACAGAGGGAGGTCGACGAGGAGGCAGTGGCGACGGCAGAACCAGCGGATGGCAAGCCAAAGATCCCCCCGGCAGGGCCTGGTGCCGGCAAGGCAAGGGCCCCGGCAGAGTCTGATGCCACCAAGGCAGTGCCCGCACAGTCAAGTGAGGTGGTGCAGAAGAAGAAGATGATGCAGCACCCGATTTACTTTGTCAGCTCCCTCTTGCAGGGGGCTAGGTCGAGGTACTCCGGTGTGCAGAAATTGCTCTTCGGCCTCCTTATGGCCTCGAGGAAGCTGCGTGATTACTTCCAACCCCACGAGATCACTGTCGTCACCCGCCTCCAATTGCAACGGATACTGCATAACCCAGATGCGACCGGAAGGATTGTGGAATATGCCCTGGAGTTGTCAAGTTTTGGGTTGAAGTTCGAAAGTACCTCGACAATCCAAAGCAGAGTCTTGGCAGAGTTCATTGCAGAATGGACCTCAATGCCCGACGAAGAAATCCAGGAGACCGCTCTCCCCGGCAAGGAAGCAGACCGTGACTAGATCATGTACTTTGATGGGGCTTTCTCGCTACAAGGCGCCGGTGCCAGTGTGCTGCTTGTCGCACCCATCGGAGAGCACTTCAAGTATGTGGTCCAGATGCACTTTCCCAGGGAGATATCCACGAACAACACTGCTGAGTACGAGGGGCTGCTTACCGGTCTCAGAATCGCGCAGACCTCGGGGTGAAGAAGGTCATCGTCAGGGGTGACTCGCAGCTTGTCGTCAGGCAAGTCAATAAGGATTACCAGAGCCCATTGATGGAGGCCTACGTAGATGAAGTGAGTAAGCTGGAGGAGCGCTTTGATGGTATCCAAGCGGAGCACATTCCCCGAGCGGAGAACAACATCGCCGATTACCTGTTGAAGCGTGCCGCATTCAAGCTACCTGTGGAACCAGGTACCTTTTTGCTCCGGTTAACTCAGCCATCCGTCGAACCATCAATAGGGCAGAACAAGCGGAGGAAATCAGGTCCCGGCAAGTACTTTCCCGCCGAGCCCCCTGGGGCTGCCGGCAAGGATGTTGTCGTGCACACTGAGCCTGCCCAAGAGCAACTGACTCCGGTAGGGCGTCAAGCCCTGGCCATGGAGACAGCCGCTCCTATGACAAAAGAGATGCCTTTGGTCCTTGCCGTCGAGCCCCAGGCTCCGACATGGGCGCAACATACCGTTCGATTCCTCCAAATAAGGGAGCTTCCTGAGGAGCAGGAAGAAGCGGAAAAAGTAGCCCGTCGGTCTGCCCTGTACCAGTTCGTCGATGACGTCCTGTACAGGAGGAGGCCGAATGGTGTGAAATTGAAGTGCATCCCCTGGGAGGAAGGACTGGAGCTGTTGGCGGAGATACATGGAGGCATATGTGGCTCCCACATAGGGTCAAGGGCCCTTGCCGGCAAGGCGTTCCAGCAAGGTTTCTTCTGGCCCACCGCCCTCGACACTAGTAACCAAGTGTAAAGCGTGTCAGTTCCATTCAAAGAAGCTTCATCAACCAGCTCAAGCCCTTCAAACAATCCCTCTCTCCTGGCCATTCTCGGTCTGGGGGCTCGATATACTGGGCCCCTTCCCCCGTGCTGTCAGGGGCTTTGAGTACTTGTACGTTGCAATCGACAAGTTCACAAAGTGGCCGGAAGTGGAAGCAGTGAGAAAGGTGACAGCACAGTCAGCCGTCAAGTTCTTCAAGGGACTGGTCTGCCTCTTTGGTGTACCAAGCAGAATTATCACCGACAACGTCACGCAGTCCACAAGCCACGTCTTCATGCTGTACGTCCAAGACCTTGGCGGCAAGGTCTGTTTTGCTTCCGTGGCACATCCCCGGAGCAACGGCCAAGCGGAGAGGGCGAATGTTGAAGTGTTGCGAGGCCTGAGAACGAAGACCTTTGACAGGCTGCACAAGAGCGGAAGGCGCTAGATTAATGAGTTGTCGGCGCTTCTTTGGTCGATCAGGACGATGCCAAATTGAGCCACCGGTCAGACACCCTTTGCCCTAGTATATGGGGCAGAGGCAGTTCTCCCCACGGAACTCATATACGGGTCACCTCGAGTGCTCGCTTATGGTGAGCTTGAGCAAGAGCAGTTGCGGCGAGATGACGCAATGCTCCTTGAGGAAGATCGTCTTCGGGCAGTTGTGAGAGCAGCACGCTACCAGCAAGCCTTGCGCCGCTACCATAGTCGCAAGGTTCATGCCCGAAGCTTTGAGGAAGGCGACCTTGTTCTTCGGCGCGTTCAGTCTGCCAAGAATACCAACAAGTTGACGCCGATTTGGGAAGGCCCTTTTCGGGTAATACGAGTCACCAGGCCCGGCGTAGTCCGCTTGGAGACCGAACATGCTATCCCAGTGAGTAATTCCTGGAACATCTAGCATCTTCGCAAGTTTTACCCATAAGGCGCGGCTTGTCGGGCCCCCCGGCAAGCCACCTTTTTGTACTTGCCGGCAAGGCATGTAACCCTCTATACAAAGCCAGGCGCAGACCCTGAGCATAAATAAACGAAGCGCTGGCGCCCTAAGTTATAGCATGCATGCTAGGTTGAGTCCCTTCCTCGGTTAGGGTTGATAGTGCTTGGCGGCGACTAACCCCTAGCCTAGAGGTCGGGTGTGCGTCTTTTTTGTTTTCTTTGGTTCGCAGGGCACTTCTGCTGAGCCACTTGGGAAAAGGAGAACGAACTGACGCTCCAACCCCGGCAAGGCAAGGTTGCCGGGGGCTGAAGATGTAAGGATCCAACCACGGCGAGCCAAGGTTGCTGGGGGCTGCGGATTCAGATAAGTTTTCCATCCCCCTGCTGTACGTTTTCGTATGGAACTGGGACATGTGAAGCCTCGTTTATATCTTAAAACCACCGTACTCTCTTTTTCCCTCTACCCGAGAATTACTTCCTGGGTCGGAATCTGGTAGTAGGTGCGGTGGCAAAGAGATGAACGAGGAGCCTAACTTTACTTCGCCCCTACCTCCGCCAAAAGCGCGAGAACGGTCGGCCGAAGAAGAGAAACGACAAGGCCTGTTGCCGGGCGATAACGTTTATTATGAAAAATAACAAGGATTCATCCTTGGCATGGGCCTCGCTCACGCACGAAGAACCTGGCAAACACCCCTTTTCATTAAAAACGTCCCATACAAGTACAGTTCGTACGGAAAGAAAAACATGAACAAGGGGGATTACAAGCTTTAAATTTAACAAGGCCCGAAGGCTTACAGATTAAAAAAGAGAAGAGATGCCCGTAATCGCTTTCTTGTCCCTCTCCTCAAAAGATGGAATAGGACATTGGGAGGGCAAAAAGAGCGCCTAGGCGAGGTGCGAGGAGCAGAAAGCTGGAAGATGAGGTAGCAGCTCGCCAATACGCGACGAATGCGTCGGTGCCCGCGTACTCCGAGTTAACGGCCGCCACCCGCCTTCTACGCCTTCTCCGGCCCTCCTATGCCAGCCGCCCAAGGAGACGACGGGGAGCACCCCAAAGAAGAGCTTGGTGAGGATGGCCCTCGGTAGCGCGCGTGACCAAGGGAGGAGCGGCGCGGTCAGTCAAAGTCGGAGTCGGCATCCCGCCGCTCGACTCCCTCGTCGCCGCTGTTGCTGTCCTCCTCGTCACTCCCGCTCGAGGAAGAGTCTCCACGCAGCACTTCAGGCGAGTCCCAAGATCTCCAAAGACCTTGACGGAGAGCAGGCCGCCCTCCATTAATTTGAAGTAGAGGATGAGCCCCACCGTCAGGCTATGGATGCGGGCAAACGTCTTCCACCCGCGACGGAGATACATGACATGAGGGGCGGGGAAGTTAACAACGACTCGCGTACCGCCGGTCCCGCAGCCCCTCATGTGCAACCTGAGGGTCTGGGGTGGATCGAGCTCCATCTCCGCTGTGAAGGGGGTGGGGAGACGGACATGATGACGCGGTGGCCGGCGCAGCCTGATGAAGAACTCGCGGGGCCGGTCCCCGACGTGACCCTCCATCGCGGGAGGCACGCTGGCAAAGGTGCGACCTCCGCGCCACCTCGTGCCCCTCTCCCCCGACCACCACGGCGACCTCGCCCACGCCCCCTTCCCCTTCCTCTTGTGGCTAGCTCCGCCGCCACGGGTTCGAGGGAGGGAGGGACACGCTGACGAGCAGCGACTCTCGCTGGCACCGTCGAAGGCCCAGAACCACCTCTCGCCATGGCAGATGAGAGGAAGAAGCAGAAGCAGAAGGAGGATGGATACTGAAGAATGCGGGGTGGCGCTCTCTCTCCCTCTTTATAAAGGGGCGGGGTCGAGACCCAGCCGCCCCACTCAGCCAATCCAACCATCGGGGGCGCAGGGAATCGGGGCCAACCCGCTGCCCCAACCAGCGACGGCCCGGTTTCCCGCCTCCACAGCTCGCCACCTGCATGAAGGACGCGTGGCGAGCATGCAGGGTCGAAAGGACGGGTGAGGCGACCGTTCCCCGCCCCGTGCTCAGGGGGGCATGGGCGCCTTAAAGACTGCGACCCGAGTCCATCCAGTAAATGAGCCGCGCCTCCACGCCTCCCTCTTTTTACGGGGAAGGCGCGAGCCGCCTCTTTACCGTGATGTGACGGATGCATGCGGGAACCGCCCCACGCATGCCGCCCACGTCATGCGCACCCCTCCATGTCGCGCATTTAATGCGGGTCGTGGGGAAGCGCAGCGCGCGAAAAGTTTTACCGCGGTAAAAACCGCCCCGCCTGCCCGCGCACCATTTTGGGCCTGGCCCAACAACGTGTCGCACTTATGTGTGGCCCAGACTCGGGGGCTTATGTCGGTGTACGAAAGAAGGGGTGCATCTACCCCTTACCTGTGCACGGACAGTCGGAGTCGCACCCACGGCCGCACCAAGCAGAACAGGGGAGGTGAACCAAGGTAAAAACCAAAGCACAAGACGATCAGGACAACTCCAAGACCAAGAACACAAAGAAGCAGAGGGACGGAGCAGTTTCCCCCGCCAAGACCCTTGACGGGGACGTCCTCAGCAGCCCCGGCAAGACCCTTGCCGGGGTAGCTCGCCCCACACCAGCGAAGCGCGCCACCCTTGAGCCCACGGCCTCCAACACCATCAGCTATGTTGAGCCAGGGCTCGGGAGGCACCTCTATGGTGGCATGCAGATCTTTGTGAAGACAAGGAATACTCAAGATCAGATGAGGATTGGAAGACAACGACCCTCGGCAAGATCCTTGCCGAGGAGCGCCACAAGACCCCCGGCAAGATCCTTGCTGGGGACGACCGCGCGCCTCGGCAGGACCCTCGCCGGGCCCCCCGACAAGACCCTTGCCAAGGACGCCAGCGGGGCCACTGCCAGGCCCGCACCAGCCAAACCTCCACCGACGTTCGCATGCAGCTCCCAGCCCAAACAGCTGGGCAGGCACCTGTGTGGCAACATGCAGCTCCCATGCCAGATCAGCAAGTGCCTGTGTGGCGGCATGCAGATCTTCGTGAAGACTTTGCCACCGTGCCACCTCAGCTGTCTGCCTGCCTACGTGGCGCCGCATGCATCGATGACCAGGGCGCGTGTCAAAGCAAGGAGGAGCGGCGACGGATGGGACGGGCCTCATTCCCGCCCCCAATAAAGCGAGGGGACACCTAAGCGATGCATTAAATGCGTCTTGTCCTGTAATACGAGCGATAAACTTGTAGCACTATACGCCTTTCCACCTCATGTGTGCCACTGTGGCAGCCCCTTTAGACTATAAAAGGGGGCCGATGGCATACTGGAAAAGGATTCGGCTCTTTGAACCTACTAAGCCACCGTAGCTAGTTCAAGGGCTCAAGAACACTCAATACATCCACCAAAGCAGGACAACGGTTTTACGCATCCTCGTGGCCCGAACCTGGGTAAACAATCCTTGTGTTAATTACTAATCCTGCTCTTCTTGCAACCCTGCGCCCCGGGAACTGTAGTAGGGATTCTCGTGATCCCGTAGGTGTCGTTTCACACCGACAAGGCGCATTAAATGCATTTTTGTCCATAGATGACCAAGATAAGCATGTGTACTGCAGCGGTTTACAGCTCCTGCATACACTATAGTTACTTTACACCTCCTGTACGCCACTGTGGCAGTCCCTTGGTCATATAAAAGGAGGCCCACGGCGTACTGGAGAAGGATTTGGCTTTTTGGACCTCTCGGCCCAGCTTGCTTGCGTTGCAATGAGCCGAAGCTCAAGAACACTCAATACACAATCAAGCAAGACTAGGGTTTTACGCATCTCAGCGGCCCGAACCTAGGTAAAATCCCTCGTGTTGACCACTAGATCTGCTCTTTTCTTAGCCCCCATTATCTGCCGAACCGTAGAAGGGATCCGTGTGATCCCATAGGTGTCGTTTCCCCGACATCTTCGGGCCTTGGCAGCTACCGACAAGCCAGAAGGCTCCGACAAGAAGTACTACAAGATCCATCGCACCAAGGGCCATGACCTCCAGAATTGCTGGCAGGTTGAGCTGTTTGCAGAGAAGCAGAGAGCTGAGTATGAGAGGCGCGACAAAGAGAAGGGCCAGGACAGTGCTGAGGGGTCCAGCATGAAGCATGGCGGCCGAGGAGGCCGCCGCGGCAAAGATAACCAACCAGAGAGGCCCGTTCGGGGCCGCGACAAGAAGGAGGGAGATGATGATCATGATGAGGATGAAGAGTCCAGCGAGCATGACTTCCAGAAAGCTACGGAGGCCATGTGCATCGATGGTGGCGCCTCGTTGCATACCTCTCACCGCTGACTGAAACAGTGGGCGCATGAAGTCATTGCGGCAGAGCCATCGTTCGATGCCCAGAAGCCACTGAAGTGGTCCGGCACACCTATCATATTTGACACCGAGGATCACCCTGATCGCACAACGGTGGTCGGGTGTTTGCCGTTGTTGGTCTCACCAACTATACGCAACCTCAAGGTGACAAAAGTGCTATTGGACGGTGGGGCCGGTCTGAACTTGATCTCACCCACTATGATCAAGAGGCTGCAAATCCCTGATGAAGATCTCGAGGAAACGGGCACGTTTCAGGGGGTCAACCCAGGAAGGAGTCAGCCGGAAGGTAAAATCAGGTTTCCCATTATATTTGGGGGCGGGTTGAACTACAGGACGGAGAAGATCGTTTTTTATGTTGCCAAGATCCCCTTGACCTATAATGGGATCCTCGGCCGCCCAGCGCTGGCCAAGTTCATGGCGGCATCACATTACGCCTACAACATGTTAAAGATACCCAAGCCAACGAGCATCATCACCGTCCCCTCCGACAAGAAATACGCGCTCATCTGCGCCGACCAACTCTACCAGGAGGCAGTTGCAGCAACCGCCGCCAAGGCACTTACGCCTGCCGCTAAAACCCCGGGAAAGAAGAAAACCGGCAAGGCCTCTGCCCCTGCCGGCAAGGCCCCTTCCAGTGAGACCTCCTCCGGCAAGACCTCCTAGACCCACTCCGGCAAGCGCGCCTCTTCGAAGTGCTGCCCGTCAAGCAGAAGGTCAGAAAGCAAGCTTTGGAGCGGCAAGAGTTTATCATCAAAAGCCGGCAAGGCCTCTGCTCCTGCCGGGGTCGGACGTGCCGGAGAGCTCCACCGGTAAGAGCAAGAAATCCAAGGCAGCACCACCAGAGACCAAGAAGGTGCCCATCAAGGAGGACGGCATGGGCGGGGCTTTTACTATAAGCTCCACCCTCGACAGCAAATAGGAAAGCACACTCGTCACCTTCCTGCGGGCAAATGTCAATGTGTTTGCATGGCAAGCATCTGACATCCCCGGCGTTCCTAGGGAGGTGATTGAGCACCACCCTACTGTCTGTCCTCATGCGCGGCCCATCAAGCAGAAGGTCAGAAAGTAAGCTTTGGAGCGGCAAGAATTTATCATCGAAGAGATCAGGAAGTTGGAGGAAGCAGTCTTGGTCAGAGGCGTGTTCCACCCGACATGGTTCGCCAATCCGGTAGTAGTGCGCAAGGCAACTGGGAAATGGAGGCTGTGCATTGATTATACAGATATCAATAAAGCTTGTCCAAAGGATCCTTTCCCTTTGCCGCGCATTGACCAGATTGTGGACTCCACTGCCGGGTGCGACTTGCTGCTATTCCTAGACGCTTACTCAGGATACCACCAGATCTTCATGACAAGGGAAGATGAAGAGAAGACCACGTTTATCACCCCATGTGGTACGTATTGTTTTATGCGAATGCCTTTCGGGTTGAAAAGTGTTGGTTCAACATTTGCAAGAGTGGTTCAGATTGGTTTTGAGCCCCAGCTCCATAGAAATATGGAGGCTTACATGGATGACATAGTGGTCAAAACCAAGGACAGAGCAACACTTGTGCAATATTTGGAAGAAACATTTGCAAATTTGTGCAAGATCAACCTCAAGCTCAACCCCGAGAAGTGAGTGTTCGGCGTCCCGTCCGGCAAACTTCTCGGGTTCTTTGTGTCTCAGCGCGGGATCGAAGCAAACCCCGACAAGATCAAGGCGATTGAGCATATTGAAGCACCAAATCGAGTCAAAGATGTGCGTCAGCTTGCTGGCTCCGTTGCTGCTTTAAGTACGTTCATTTCCAAATCTGCTGAGCGTGCCCTCCCCTTCTTCAAGATTTGAAGAAGACGGGACCCATGGAATGGACCCCGAAGGCAGAGGCAACGCTGCAGGATTTGAAGAGATACCTTTCCTCTACACCAATAGTAGTTGCACCTAAACCATAAGAACCGTTGCTGCTATATCTAGCGGCGACGAATCAAGTGGTTAGTGCTGCGCTAGTGGCACAGAGGGAAGTTGATGAAGAGGCAGTAGCAATGGCAAGACTGTCAGATGACGAACCAGAACTCCTCCCGGCAGGGTCTGGTACCGCCAAGGCAGGACCCCTGGCAGGGTCTGGTACCGGCAAAGCAGGAACCCCGGCAGAGAAAGAAGTGATACAGAGGAAGAAGATGATGCATCACCCAGTTTACTTTGTCAGCTCCCTATTGCAGGGAGCTAGGTCAAGATACTCTGGTGTGCAGAAGTTGCTCTTCGGCCTCCTTATGGCCTCGAGGAAGCTGCGTCATTATTTTCAAGCACATGAGATCACAGTCATCACTCGCTTCCCGTTGCAACGAATATTGCACAACCCAGATGCAACCGGAAGGATTGTGGAGTGGGCGTTGGAACTATTAAGCTTCGATCTCAGGTTTGAGAGCACTTCGACAATCTAGAGCAGAGTTTTGGCGGAGTTCATCGTAGAATGGACCTCAACGCATGAGGAAGAAATTCAAGAGACCACTCTCCCCGACAAAGAAACAAACTGCAACTAGATTATATATTTTGATGGCGCTTTCTCGCTGCAAGGCGCCAGTGCCGGCGTGCTGCTTGTCGCGCCCACCAGAGAGCACCTCAAGTTCGTAGTCCAAATTTATTTTCCCCGGGAGATATCGACGAATAACACCGTGGAGTATGAAGGGCTGCCCGCCGGTCTCAGGTTCGCGGCAGACCTTGGGATCAGAAAGTTGATCATCCGTCGGGATTCATAACTCGTGGTGAAGCAGGTGAACAAGGATTATCAGAGCCCGCTGATGGAAGCTTATGTGGATGAAGAGGAAGTTGGAAGAACATTTTGACGCTCTACAAGTAGAGCATGTTCCTCGAACAGAGAACAGCATTGATGATGACCTGTCAAAACATGCTGCCCTCAAGTTACCTGTGGAACCAGGGACCTTTGTGCTCCAATTGACTCAGCCATCTGTTGATCCATCGGCAGGGAAGAATAAGCGAAGAAAATCAGGCCCCGATAAGTACCTTCCTGTCGATCTCCCAAGAGCCACCGGCAAACATGCTGTCGGGGACGCCAAGCTTGCCGGGCAGCGGCAGGCTCCGGCAGGGCCTCAAGCCCTTGCCGTAGAAGCAACCGTTCCCATGGAAGAAGACATGCCCCTAGTCCTTGATGTCGAGCCTCAGGCTCCGGCATGGGTGCAGCACACCGTTCAGTTCCTCCAAATAGGGGAACTCCCTGAGGAACAGGAAGAAGCGGAGAAAGTAGCCCGTCGGTCTGCCATGTACCAGTTTGTGGACGATGTCCTGTACAGGAAAAGACCGATCGGGGTGAAATTGAAGAGTATTCCCCGGGAGGACGGACTGGAGCTGTTGGCAGAGATACATGGAGGCATATGTGGCTCTCACATAGGATCAAGGGTCCTCAGCGGCAAGGCATTCCGGCAAGGTTTCTTCTGGCCCACTGCTCTCCAAGATGCAACTGCACTAGTAACCAAGTGTGAAGCATGTCAGTTCCATTTGAAGAAACTCCATCAACCAGCTCAAGCTCTTCAGACAATCCCTCTTTCCTGGCCATTTTGGTCTGGG
Source organism: Triticum aestivum (assembly GCF_018294505.1). Lineage (NCBI taxonomy): Eukaryota > Viridiplantae > Streptophyta > Magnoliopsida > Poales > Poaceae > Triticum > Triticum aestivum. The sequence goes on along the minus strand of NC_057814.1, from coordinate 96,975,681 downwards.
GGCTCGACATATTGGGCCCCTTTTCCCATGCTGTCGGGGGCTTTGAGTACTTGTACGTCGCGATCGACAAGTTCACAAAGTGGCCAGAAGTGGAAGCAGTGAGAAAGGTGACAACACAGTCAGCCGTCAAGTTCTTCAAAGGGCTAGTTTGCCGTTTTGGTGTGCCAAACAGAGTCATCACCGACAACGGCACGCAGTTCACAAGCCGCACCTTCATGCAATATGCCTAAGACCTTGGCAGCAAGATATGTTTTTCTTCTGTTGCACATCCATGAAGCAATAGCCACGCGGAGAGGGCAAATGCTGAAGTGTTGCGAGGCCTCAGGACGAGGACTTTCGACAGGCTGCACAAGTGCGGAAGATGCTGGATTGACGAGTTGCCAGCGGTTTTTTGGTCAACCAGAACAATGCCAAATCGAGCCACCGGCTAGACACCCTACTCCCTCGTGTAAGGGGCAGAAGCAGTTCTCCCCGCGGAACTCACATACGGGTCACCTCGAGTGCTTGCTTATGATGAGCTTGAGCAAGAGTATTTGAAGCAAGATGACGCCATGCTCCTTGAGGAATATCGTCTTCAGGCTGTTGTGCGAGCTGCGCGCTACCAGCAAGCCTTGCGCAGCTACCATAGCCGCAAGGTTCATGCCCGAAGCTTTGAGGAAGGCGACCTTGTTCTTCCGCGCGTTTAGTCAACCAAGAATTCCAACCAGTTGACGCCAAAGTGGGAAGGCCCTTATTGGGTAATACGAGTCATTAGGCCTGGCGCAGTCCGCCTGGAGACCGAAGATGGTATCCCAGTGAGCAACTCCTGGAACATCGAACATCTTCGCAAGTTTTACCCGTAAGGCGCTGCTGCCGGGCCCCCCGGCAAGCCACCTTTTGTACAAGCTTTGCCGGCAAGGCATGTGACCCTTTGTACAAAGCCAGGCGCAAACCTTGAGCAATAGATGAATAAACGAAGCGCTGGCGCCCTAAGAACTAGCATGCATGTTAGGTTGAGTCTCTCTGGTAGGGTCGATGGTGCTTAGCAGCAACTAACCCCTAGCTCAGAGGGTGGATATATGTGTCTTTGTGTCCCTTCCTATCCTTTTTGGTTCGCAGGCCGCACGAGCGCTCCAGCAGAACTTTTAGGGGGGAAGGAGACGAGCTGACATCCCGACCCCGGCAAGCCAGTGCTGCCGGGGGCAGCAGATAAGTCCTTTCTTCCCATTGCATACTTCCGTATGAAGCTTGGACGTATGAAACTTCACTCTATCTCATGCCTTCGCGCTCCCTTTCTCTTGTCCCTAAAATCCCTTTTCGAACGGGAGTTGGTTGTAGTTGCGGTGAAAAGGGAATGAGCAAAGGGCCTGACCCTACTTTGCCCCTACCTCCGCCAAGGGCGTGAGCGTAGTCGTGGTGTGAAGCAGGAGAACGGCAAGGTCTGTTGCTGGGATGACTTTGTTTATTCAATGAATAATAACAAGGACCCATTCCTTGGTGTGAGCCTCGCTTACGCACAAAAGAACCCGGCAAGCAGCACCCCTTTTATTCATTAATACGTCGGTTAACAAGTACAATTCATACGGAGTAAAGCATGAGCAAGGGATTACAAGTTTAAATTCGGCAAGTGCCCGAAGGCTTAAAACTTAAAAAAATAAGATGCCCGTAATCCCGTTCTTGTCCCTCTCCTCAGGAAGCGGATCAAGACAACAGGGGGCAAAAGGAGTGCCTAGGAGAGGTACGCGTAGCGGAAGACACCAAGAGAACATCCCGGTAATGACGGCGCCGAGAGAGGAGCCGAATGATGAGGCAGCGGGCCGGCAATACGAGATGAAGGTGTCGGTGCCATCGTACTCCGACTTGACGGCCGGCCACCCAGCTTCTTCATCTTCTCCGGCCTTCCCGCGCCAGCCGCCAGGAGCGACAGCCCCGAGAAGTTCAAGGAGTTGGCTTGGGGAGCCACCACCAAGAACTGCCCGCCGGCAAATTGCTCTGCCGGGGAGAAGGCCAGGTGTAGATGATGGTGCTGCCGGCGTCGCCTAGGGACGGGGCGCCCGACATCTAGTCGGACCCATCCCCGTCGTCCTCCCCACCGGTCTCCTCCTCGTCACTATCGCTCGAGGAGTAGCTTTCATCATCAGTCGAGCTCTCCGCGCAGCACTCTAGCCGGATTCCCGAGCGCCCGAAAACCTTGATGGAGAGCAGGTCAGCCTCTACTAATTTGAAGCGGAGGACGTGCCCCTCGATCAGGCAGTGGGCGCGTGTGAAGGTTTTCCAGCCACGATCAAGAAGCATTACATGAGGGACGGGGAACTTTACGTTCGCCCACATGTCGCCATTGCAACATCCCTTCATGCGAAGCCTCAACCTCGATGGCTGGTCGACCTCCAGCACCCTCGTGAACGCCTCCGGAAGACGGAGGCGGCTACACGGTGGTTCGCACAGCTGCAGGATAAACTACAGTGCCGTGTCTCAGACATGGCTGCTCGACGAAGCAGGAGGAGATGGTGGTGGAGACGGCGGCGCCACAAGTACCCCCCTTCCACGTCCACCTCTGCCTCGACCACCTCGCTGACCGCGGCCCCATCCAGTGCCTTCTCCTTGGGTGCCTGGCTCTTCCTTAACCGCCGCAGCTCTCTGGCGAGAGGAAGATCTAGTTGCCTCCGCAGAAGGACGGCCACGACCGTGCCCTCTCGGCATGGTGGTGGATGAAGAACAGGGAAGAAGAAGACGTGAGGGGGATGCCCCCCCTTCTCCTCTCAATCCCCTTTTTCATAGCCAGGCAGAGAAGGCTGGGGGCTGGCTCTACACCTCCTCAGAAGAGTCCTTTCAAGTTCAGCTCATTAAAGCCATTGGCAACGAGTGAGGCCATCGACCGCTCTCCCCGCGCCAGTCAAAGGCGCTTGGGTATCTGCCATGGCACGCCCTCCCGTATCCCGCGCGTCCGCCACCTACCCTGTGCCATGCATGCGGCGTACGTGCCAAAAAAGGCGGGCATAGTGGGAAGAGTGAAACGGCAATTACCGTCCCGTGAATAAAGGCTATTCACGGGCCACCGCAAGCGCAAACGACGAGAAGATTATAGCAGTTATTCCCCTGCCACGCGTGACCGTGCACTGTTTGGGCCTTGCCCAACGACGCTCCGCGCTCGTGTGTGGACCAGGCCCGGGGGGTCCTGTCGGTGTACTAAAGTTCGGGCCTTTAGCACCCCATACTTGTGCACAGGCACCCGTAACCCTAGTGCGTGGCGAGGCGCGAAGGGGGCGAGCAGGGAGAGATACAAGACAAGGAGAATAGCCAAGTCAGAGAACGGAGGATGAGCTGGATCCCCGGCAAGGCCCTTGCCGGGGCGGCTTGCGAGACCCTGGCAAGATCCTTGTCGGGACAACTTACAGAGCACTAACCAGAGCACCACCCTTGTGGTAGAGAGCTCTGACACCATTGACAACGTTAAGGCCAGGAGACAAGGCCCCAGCAAGATCCTTGTCGAGGACTGATAACCCACAAGTATAGAGGATCAATTGTAGCCTCTTTCGATAAGTAAGAGTGTCGAACCCAATGAGGAGCTAAAGGTAGAACAAATATTCCCTCAAGTTTTATCGACCACCGATACAACTCTACGCATGCTTGACGTTTGCTTTACCTAGAACAAGTATAAAACTAGAAGTACTTTTAGGTGTAACGGGATAGGTTTGTAAGAATATAAAGAGCACGTAAATAAAAACTAGGGGCTGTTTTAATTAAAGAAGCTATAAAGTTAGTATAGCGAGTGTGGAAAAGTGGTGGTAGGAGTTGCGAAATTGTCCCTAAGCAATTGACTACTTTACTAGACCGATAGCAAGTTTTATGTGGGAGAGGCCACTGCTAGCATGTCATCCCTGACTTGGAATTCTATGCAATTATGATTGGAACTATTAGCAAGCATCCGCAACTACTAATGTTCATTAAGGTAAAACCCAACCATAGCATTAAGATATATTGGTCCCCCTTCAATCCTGTATGCATCAATTTCTATGCTAGGTTGAAGCTTCTGTCACTCTTGCCCTCCAATACATAGTCATATCAACATACAACTAACCCTATAGTGTGATCCACGCACGCGCTCATATGATGGGCACCAAAGGACAGCAACATAACCACAAGCAAATTAAACCAATCATAGCAATTCACCAATCACCGATAGGACAACGAAAATATACTCCGACATCATAGGATGGCAACACATCATTGGATAATAATATGAAGCATAAAGCACCATGTTCAAGTAGAGGGTACATCCGGTTGCGGGAGAGTGGACCGCTGTAGATAGATGGGGGAAGGTGATGAAGATGTTGGTGAAGATGACGGAGGTGTTGGTGTAGATTGCGGTAACGATGACGGCCCCGACGGCGTTCCGGCGCCACCGGGAGACGGGGAGAGGGACCCCTCCTTCTTCTTCTTCCTTGACCTTCCCCCTAGATGGGAGGAGGGTATACCCCCTGGTCCATGCCTTCCATGGCGGCGGAGGGGCGAGAGCCCCTCTGAGATTGGATCTGTCTCTCTGTCTCTCTCTGTTTCTGTGCTCTCTGATTCTGCCCTTTCACCGTTTCTTAAATTCCCGGAGATCCGTAACTCCGATTGGGCTAAAATTTGGACACGGTTTTTACCCGGATAGTAGCTTTCTTGCAGCGAAAGAAGGGCACCAACCGCCTTACGGGGTGGCCACGAGGGCCCAGGGCGCGCCCTACCCCCTGGGGCGCGCCCCCTGCCTCGTGGACCCCTCGGGCATCGTCTCGCGTTGATTCTTTTTCCCAAAAATCACATATATTCCAAAAAATCTCCGGAAGTTTTTATCGCGTTTGGACTACGTTTGATATGGATTTACTGCGAAACAAAAAAAACATGCAACAAACAGGAACTGGCACTGGGCACTGGATCAATATGTTAGTCCCAAAAATAGTATAAAAGTTGCCAAAAGCATGTAAAACTTGTAGAATATTGGCATGGAACAATCAAAAATTATAGATACGACGGAGACGTATCAAGGACGCCCACGAGGCCCCGGCAAGATCCTTGCCGAGGACATCGGCAAGACCGTGGCCAGACTTGGCCAGCCAGTCACCACTCAAGAGCAGGGGCTCACCTGTCAGCCTGGCGGACGCCTGCATGGAGGCATGCAGATCTTCGTGAAGACCATGCCACCTCTCCCTCGCAGCAGCTGGCCAGCCAACTTGGCACTGCATGCCTCATCGGCATGGTAGCGGACGGGACGGGCTCTCTTCCCGTCCCCAATAAAGCTAGAGGACATGTAGGCGGCGCATTAAATGCTTTTTTTCCTTAGATGACCAAGATAAGCATGTGTACTGCAGCGGTTTACAGCTCCTGCATACACTGTAGTTACTTTACACCTCCTGTACGCCACTGTGGCAGCCCCTTGGTCATATAAAAGGAGGCCCATGGCGTACTGGAGGAGGATTCGGCATTTTGGACCTCTCAACCCAGCTTGCATGCGTAGCAACGAGCCGAAGCTCAAGAACACTCAATACACAATCAAGCAAGACTAGGGTTTTAAGCATCTCAGCGGCCCGAACCTGGGTAAAATCCCTCATGTTGACCACCAGATCTGCTCTTTGCTTAGCCCACGTTCCCTGCCGAACCGTAGAAGGGATGCATGTGATCCCATAGGTGTCGTTTCCCCGACACTAAGTGCCTCTGCATATTTAATACTCCTATCCTCAAATAGAATCATTAAACAAGCAGACATATGCAAACATAACACCAATCTGTCTAAACAGAACAGTCTATAAAGGATGCAGCAAGATCCAATCTTATTTAACTCAAAAATTTCTGAAAATTTACCACACTGTATAAAATTTATCATATCTTATTGTGCAAAAAATTTCAACATTTTATCACATTCTAACTTTTTTCAAGAATTCGCACATTAGCATGCAACTTTCTGTTTTCAAACAGCCACATATAGACTTGCAAAATAAGCATGGTAAAGACTATACTTGACATTTATATTGAAATAAAAGATGCAAAAAATTATTATAAATAGCAACAAGAAAATCCTCAAAAAATAAAATGACGCTCCAAGCAAAACACATATCATCATGTGACGAATGAAAATATAGCTCCAAGTGAGGTTACTGATAATGTTGGAGACGAAAGAGGGGATGTCTTCCGGGGCATCCCCATACTTAGGTGCTTGGATATTACTTGAATATTACCTTGGGTTGCCTTGTGCATCCCCAAGCTTAGGGTCTTGTCACTCCTTATTCACTTCATATCGATATCTCACTCAAAACTTGAAAACTTCAATCACACAAAACTTAACGGAACTTCGTGAGATAGGTTAGTACGATAAAGACAAATCATTCACTTTGGTAATGTCAAAGAAAAGATTCATAATTTTTCCCACACAATGCCTACTGTGCCTTATCATTTCCATAATTTATATTAAACAATATAAGCCATAGAAACTAGAAAACAAGCAAACTATGCATTGAAAACAGAATCTGTCAAAAATAGAATAGTCTATAGTAATCTGTACTCTAACCATACTTCTGCTACTCCAAAAATTCGGAAAACTTAGGAAAAGGTAGAAAATTTGTATATCAATCACCTTTAAAAAATTCAGATCAAAAGCACGTCCCAGTGAATTTTCAAAATTCCGGGAATAGGCGCAAAAGTTTCAGTGTTTTCACAGAATCAAGTCAACTATCATCCACACTATCCCGAAGGCTTTACTTGGCACTTTATTGAAACAAAAGCTATACATGAGTATTACAGTAGACTAATCATGTGAACACACAAAAATAGTAGGTAGAAGTATTGGGTTGTCTCCCAACAAGCGCTTTTCTTTAATGCCTTTTTAGCTAGGCATGATGATTTCAATGATGCTCGCATAAAAGATAAGAATTGAAACATAACAAGAGCATCAAGAATCACATGATAATAACATTTAAGCCTAACCCACTTCCTATGAATAGGGATTTTGTGAGCAAAAAAATTATGGGAGCAAGAATCAACTGGCATTGGAAGGTAAAACAAGCATGACATCAAAACTTTCAACATAAAGAGAGGAAACTTGATATTATTGAGAAGCCTGCAAGCATATGTTCCTCTCTCATAATAATTTTCAGTAGCATCATGAATGAATTCAACAATATAGCCATCACATAAAGCATTCTTTTCATGATACATAAGCATAGAAACTTTGTTATTCTCCACATAAGCAAATTTACTCTCATCAATTATAGTGGGAGCAAACTCAACAAAATAACTATCATGAGATTGAAAATTAAAATCACGATGACAAGTTTCATGGTTATGACTATTCTTTATAGCGTACATGTCATCACCATAATCATCATAGATAGGAACTTTGCTTTCATAGTAAATTGAAACCTCTTACAAAATAGTGGATTCATCACTAAATAAAGTCATGACCTCTCCAAACCCACTTTCATAATTATCACAATAAGATTCAACACCCTCCAAAATAGTGGGATCATTAGTACCTAGAATTGACACTCTTCCAAACCCACTTTCATGAATATAATCGTCATAAATAGGAGGCATGCTTTCATCATAATAAATTTTCTCATCAAAACTTGGGATAGTAACAATATCATCTTCATCAAACATAGCATCCCCAAGCTTATGGCTTTGCAGATCATTAGCATCATGGATATTCAAAGAATTCATACCAACAACATTTCAATCATGCTCATCATTCAAAGATTTCATGTCAAACATTTTATTGAATTCTTCTTCTATCAATTGAGCACAATTTTTCCTTTCCATCATTTTCACGAAAGACATTATAAAGACGAATAATATGAGACCACCTCAATTCCATTTTTTGTAGTTTTCTTTTATAAACCAAACTAGTGATAAAACAAGAAACTAAAAGATTCAATTGCAAGATCTAAAGATATACCTTCAAGCACTCACCTCCCCGGCAACGGCGCCAGAAAAGAGCTTGATGTCTACTACACAACTTGTTCTTGTAGACTCATGTTGGGCCTCCAAGCGGAGAGTTTTGTAGGACAATAGAAAATTTCCCTCAAGTGGATGACCTAAGGTTTACCAATCCATGAGGCGTAGGATGAAGATGGTATCTCTCAAACAACCCTGCAACCAAATAACAAAAAGTCTCTTGTGTCCCCAACACACCATATAAAATGGTAATTTGTATAGGTGCACTAGTTCGGCGAAGATATTGTAAAAAAAGCGTAGTAATGATAGTAGATATTGATTTTTGTAATAGGAACAATAAAAAACTGCAATGTAGCAATTGATAGAAGTGAGCACAAACGGTATTGCAATGCTTGAAATGAGGCCTAGGGTCCGTACTTTTGCTACTGCAATCTCTCAAAGATGCTAATATAATTGGATCATATAACCATCCCTCAACGTGCAATGAAGAATCACTCCAAAGTTCCTATATGGCGGAGAACATAAGAAGAAATTGTTTGTTGGGTTCGAAACCACCTCAAAGCTATCCTTTCTGATCAATCTATCCTAGAGTTCGTACTAAAATAACACCAAGCTATTCTTTCTGATTGATCTAACCAAGAGTTCGTACTAAAATAACACCATATGATACACATCTACCAACTCTAATGTTTCCTAGATACTCCAATGTCTCCGCGAGTATCCATGAGTTGATTATACGATATGCATCAAACAATTTCATATTCATAATACTCAATCCAACACAAAGAACCTCAAAGAGTGCCCCAAGATTTACACCAGAGAAACAAAGACGAGAACGTGCATTAACCCCTATGCATAGATTACCCCAATGTCACCTCAGGAATCCGCGAGTTGAGTGCCAAAACAAATATCACGTGAATCAATATGATACCCCATTGTCGCCACGTGTATTCATAGCAAGACATACATAAAGTGTTCTCAAATCCATAAAAGTATCCAATCCGATAAGAACAAAATCTCTAAGGGAAAACTCAATTCACAACAAGATAGAGAGGGAAAAACACCATATGATCCGACTATATATTAACAAAGCCCGCGATACATCAAGATCGAGACATCTCAAGAACACGAGAGAGAGAGAGAGAGAGAGAGAGAGAGAGAGAGATTAAACACATAGCTACTGGTACAAACACTCAGCCCCGAGGGTGGACTACTCCCTCCTCATCATGATGGCCGCCGGGATGATGAAGATGGCCACAGGTGATGATTTCCCCTCTGGCAGGGTGCCAGAACGGGGTCTAGATTTTTTTTCATGGATACAGAGGCTTGCGGCGACGGAACTTCTGATATAGGATTATTTCTGATGGTTTCTCTATTTATAGGATTTTTTGGCATTGTTTTTGCGTGAAGATGTGCCTCGAGGTGAGCACAACGACCGACCGGGGCAAGCCAGGCCCCTCTGGCGCGTCGTGGTGGGTTGTGCCCTCCTCGTGGCTCTTCTGGACCTCCCACGAAGCTTCGGGGCTCTCTTTTGTTCCAAAAAAGTTATCAAAAAGTTTCAGCTCATTTGGAGAACTTTCATTTCTGCACAAAAAGCAACACCGCGATAGTTCTGCTGAAAACAGCATCAGTCTGGGTTAGTTCCATGCAAATCATACTGAAACCATATAAATTTGTTGTAAACATGGCATGAATACTTCATAAATTATAGATACGTTGGAGACGTATCAGGGACTATTGTGTTCGCTAGTGCATGTAGAGTAACAGGTCCTTCAAGTCATGAGGAGTTTGGTACAAACTTCTAAGATAATCTCCTGCGTGGCAGCGAGGATTGTCACTGAAGATTATGTTGTCAAGAGTGACCCCCAAAATTGTTGAGATGCCGTCCGAAAAAATTGACTGCAGCCGAGAAGTTGAAGACGTAGAATTTATTTCGTTCTTCTTCTTTCTCTTTATCGAGTCATAGGACCACCGTACTATTAAGAGGGGTATAGTGTTTGAAATTTTGATTCTGTAATGCTAAACCCAATCATATGCCAGTTGAGAGAGAAATCTCTTTGTGTTCCAAGCAAATACTTGCCAGCAAGAGATTGTGATCTTCTTCGTTGTGAGAGATTTGTCTCCGACCGAAGAGTTAGCATTACTTCTTCCTCTAGTACTGTTACCGTTGCTTTCAAAACCCGGCCGTTGAGAATGTGTCTGTTGGCCATTGGCTGGACCGCGTGTCCAAAACGGTCATTTCCTGTGGCTATAAATAGCCACCCCACACCGGCTTTGTCTAGTGGCTGCTCCATTTGATTTCGAGAAGTTAGTTGAGCAACCGTCTCTCCTGAGTGATTTGAGTTTAAAATCCACCAAGAGAAAAACCCTAGAGCCGAAAAATTAGATAGTGGTTTAGCATCACTCGAATCTAAGTCTAGTACGCTCCACCTATTACTCTTGAGAGCTACAAACTCTCTAGACAGTTAGGTGTCAATCTCTTCAGAAACCAAGTGTAATTGTGGTTCTCGAAGAAGAAGTCTGTAAAGGTTCGGAGATCACCTTGAGCAACTACCACGAGTAATCGACATTGGTTGACGAACCAATTGCCGAGGAGAATAGGGCGAAGAGAGTTTATCTTCCGTGATAAGTCACAACCCCTCCAACCGGTTTCATTTCATTCGTTTCGCTACTGGGTTCCTAGAGTTTTGAAGTTTCCAAAGAAATTTAAAACTCCCATTCACCCCCCCCCCCCCGGTAGACATACCTCATTCCTACAAGAATGCATCTTATGGTATTAAGTTCATAACAAACAAAGTAATGCTTAGAGCATGATGACATAATGTTGACAAAGTAAGACCAATCAATATGATTGAACCCTGTCGTGTTACTCTTAGTAGCAAAAATACAAATACGTGATGAGGGAGTCCTGGACTAAGGGGTCCTCGAGCGTCCGGCCTGTTGGACATGGGCCGGACTAATGGGCTGAGAAGATACAAGACCGAAGACTTTCTCCCGTGTCCGGATAGGACTCTCCTTGGCGTGGAAGTCAAGCTTGGCGACCAAATATGAAGATTCCTTTCTCTGTAACTGACTTTGTATAACCCTAGTTCCCTCCGGTGTCTATATAAACCGGAGGGCTTAGTCCAGAAACACATCTAGTCATACAGGCTAGACTTCTAGGGCTTTAGCCATTACGATCTCGTGGTAGATCAACTCTTGTAATACTCATATTCATCAAGATCAATCAAGCAGGAAGTAGGGTATTACCTCCATAGAGAGGGCCCGAACCTGGGTAAACATTGTGTCCCCTGTCTCCTGTTACCATCGACCTTAGATGCACAGTTCGGGACCCCCTACCCGAGATCCGCCGGTTTTGACACCGACATTGGTGCTTTCATTGAGAGTTCCACTGTGCCGTCCCCAAAAGGTTCGATGGCTCCTTCAATCATTAACAACGATGCTGTCCAAGGGGAAACCTTCCTCCCCGGACAGACCTTCGTGTTCGGCGGCTTCGCCCTGCGGGCCAACTCGCTTGGCCATCTGGAGCAGATCGATAGCTACGCCCCTGGCCATCAGGTCAGATTTGGGAGCTTGAACTACGTCGTGGATATCCGTGGGGACTTGATCTTCGATGGCTTTGACACCACGGCGGCCGCTCCCTGTCCCTACGGTGAACATGACTTAAATTTGTCACCGGTCCGTACTCGGGAAATTGCACCTGTAACTACTCTGGCCCTAGACCCGGAGCAAACCGCGACATCCGAGGACGGGAAGCTCAACCCCGCCATGGAATCCGCGGACTCCGTGGCGTTGGAGCCGCACACAGACCCAACCTCGGGTGATATCTGTGTCTCCGGAACTTCGGACTTGTTTCCGGTGATAAGTTCCGAACCATGTGCATCCGCTTATGACGAGTGGGATCGGTCATCGATCACCGAATTCAGTGCGGCGGACATCTTCCAGCACTCGCCTTTAGGCGACGTGCTGAACTCATTAAGAAATCTATCCCTAGCGGGGGACTCACAGCCAAACTATATCCGGTTCGAACTGGAGGCTGATGACGGGGAATTTCGCTTCCTACCCGCCACGCACTACATAGCCACTGTCGAGGATTTAACCGACATGCTCAATTACGGCTCCAAAGACATCGACGGCATAGACGACGATGCAGACGAGGAGCATGGCCAAAACCCGCCGTTTACCGGACGTTGGACGGCCACTTCGTCATGCAATGTATACATGGTGGATACACCCAAAGAGAATAGCAGCGAGAACAAGGAAAAGCCAGTTGAGGACGAGCCTCCCAAGACACAACCGAAGCCCTGGCGTCAGCTGCGCCGCAATAAATCTCGTCGCAGCAAGGACAACAACACCGGCACAAGAGACGATCACACTCCGGATGGTGCTGAAGACAGAGAAGATCCCGACGAGCAAACGGCCAAACAGGACGATCAGGAAGATGGGCAAGTCTGCCCTGACGAACAGGCCATAGACCATGACTCGGAGGGCCGCACTTATCTTCCACCCTCCGAGGATGAGGCGAGCCTTGGCAACGAGGATTTCATCGTGCCTAAGGAACCTCTCGAGCAAGAACGCTTTAGGCATCAGCTAATAGCCACTACAAGAAGCCTGAAAAAGAAGCAGCAGCAGCTTCAAGCTGATCAAGATCTGCTCAACGACAGATGGACTGATGTCCTGGCAGCCGAAGAATACGACCTTCAACGCCCACCCAAAAGTTACCCGAAGCGCAAATTGCTACCTCATTTCGATGATGAAGCGCTGGAGCCTGTACCATCATCGTGCAATGCGCCTGACCGACCACCACAGGGTCGGGATAAGGCGGTAACTCAAGCCGAACACCAGACCGGCCCACCTCGCCGTAAGGGCAGGGATAAAACAGCTCTGGGTTACACATATGACCTTTGGCAGGACCTGGACAGCAGAGCAAGACATATAAGATCAATCTATGGATCACGGGGGCGTGCCTTGACACGCGACGATGGCTACCTATTCGGACAAGACAAACCTAGTCACGTCTTGGCCGAAAACCGCAGACGGACTCCATCGGAGCAACGTCGCGATGCGGCCCGATATAGAGGCGCCGCACACCCTCTCTACTTCACTGACGAGGTAATGGATCATGAATTCCTAGAAGGGTTTAAACCCGTGAACATCGAATCATACGATGGGACAACCGATCCCGCGGTATGGATCGAGGATTTTATTCTCCACATCCATATGGCCCGAGGAGATGATCTCCACGCCATCAAATACCTCCCATTAAAACTCAAAGGGCCGGCTCGGCACTGGTTAAACAGTCTGCCTGAGAATTCTATTGGCAGCTGGGAGGACCTGGAAGAAGCCTTCCTTGACAACTTCCAAGGTACATATGTCCGACCACTAGATGCCGATGACCTAAGTCACATAGTTCAACAGCCTGGAGAGTCAGCCAGGAAATTTTGGACTAGGTTCCTAACTAAAAAGAACTAGATCGTCGACTGTCCAGATGTCGAAGCCCTAGCGGCCTTTAAACATAGCATCAGTGATGAATGGCTCGCCCGCCACCTCGGCCAGGAAAAGCCAAAGTCCATGGCAGCCCTCACGGCACTCATGACCCGCTTTGTGCGGGAGAGGATAGTTGGCTGGCCTGTACCAAAAATACAGAAAGCGAAACGGGCACCCCCGAGGCCAAAAATAGCAACGGCAAGCTCCGATGCAGCAGACACAAACACCGAAGCAATGGTGACAATACCGACGACATGACAGTCAACGCCAGATTTAGTGGTTCCAAGTCCGGTCAGCGGAAGAAGCCATATAAAAGAAACAATCAGGGACCATCCAGCTTGGACCGCATACTCGATCGTTCGTGCCAAATCCATGGCACCCCTGACAAACCAGCCAATCATACCAACTGAGATTGTTGGGTTTTTAAACAGGCCGGCAAGTTAAATGCCGAAAACAAAGAAAAAGGATCCCAAAGCAAGGACGACGACGAGGAGCCCCGACAACCGAACACAGGGGGACAAAAGAAGTTCCCCCCCCCAGGTCAAAACGGTGAACATGGTATATACTACGAACATCCCCAAGAGGGAGCGCAAGCGCGCGCTCAGGGACGTCTACGCGATAGAGCCAGTCGCCCCAAAATTTAATCCATGGTCATCATGCCCAATCACTTTTGATCGACGGGATCACTCGACCAGTATCCGTCATGGCGGTTCAGCCGCATTGGTCCTTGACCCAATAATTGACGGATTCCACCTGACGCGAGTCCTTATGGACGGCGGCAGCAGCCTAAACCTGCTCTATCAGGATACAGTGCGCAAAATGGGCATTAACCCATCACGGATCAAGCCGACAAAGACTACCTTTAAAGGAGTCATACCAGGTGTAGAGGCCCGTTGCACGGGCTCAATTACGCTTAAGGTCGTCTTCGGATCTCAGGACAACATCCGAAGCGAAGAGCTGATCTTCGATATCGTCCCTTTTCGCAGCGGCTACCACACACTGCTTGGACGAACCGCATTTGCTTGGTTCAATGCGGTGTTACACTATGCTTATCTCAAGCTCAAGATGCCCGGTCCACGCGGTGTCATAACAGTCAATGGAAACACGGAACGCTCCCTCCGTACAGAACAGCACACCGCTGCCTTAGCAGCAGAAGTACAGAGCGGCCTTCTCAAGCAGAACCTTAATTCGGCTGCCGAGCCCCCGGACACCGTTAAAAGGGTCTGGACTATTCTGCAGCGGGACAGCTCGGCTCGTCAGGAGCTCGACTAACAATTTGGCCCCCGTCCTACTCCCAATCAAGTAATGGCATTGGTACCGCGCGTACATAACTACGCACTCAAAATACCATGGGCACAGACGGTGGCATGCCTACCTTGTGATCCATAATATGGCTTGACCGCTCCCGGACACATTTACTTTCACTGTTTCCTTTTTCCTTTTCAGGTTCCTTTTTCACAGGCCTTCCTTGATAGCTAGATCGCAGTTCCTTTCGAAGGACAAATACACCAAGATGGTAGTCAGCCTGGACGTAGAGGGGAATTTCTAGGTGGTCTCTTTAATGACCACTCTACCTGTTTTCTGGGCCCACACACATATCTCCCTTGGTGATGGCATGTTAAATAGCCCGTTGCTTATCGCACTATTTGTATCAATGCGCCTTAACGTGTTAATCAAATTACAATGGAAACAGCTTGGGGCCCAAATTTTAGGCCCCTGCTTTATGCTTTTTGCTCCTTTTCTATTTTCCTCCTTTTATTCTTATTAATAAGCTTATCAGATAACACCCGTACACTATGGTATGTCTCAATTTGCCAGGGGCTTCAGAGCGCCCCACTCTATGGCAACAAAAGTCCGAACACTTTTTACAGTATAGTTCGGCACCTCGAATTTAGCATTATATGCATCGGCTCCGAATCATGTTGGGTTGCCCGGCTCCTGTGCTTGCTACCTTACGTTCCGCTATATCGGCTAAGGTAGTAAAGGGAGCACTACTACGATTGTGCCCTGGTTTACCCGAAGGAGCACCTCAGTAGAGAAAGCCGAAAACTAGCTGTCATGATGCGGTGAGAGCCGGTCAGCTCTTTGGAGGTTTCAAACCGATAGAGATTTTTTCCCGCATTATGCGAAGGATCGGTACTTACCCGGTCAGGTGCTTATGGCATTCTAGTTCGGATATTAGGGGCTGCGCCCACACTTTTTGTCAAACTCCTATGGCTAAGTGAGAGTACTAAAGCCGTATAGTCTGATTGCCTGGTTCATTGCACTAAACACCTCCTTCAAGGACCTAACAATTGGATCAAGAGTGTTTAGATTCCATCCCGAACACCCCCGTACTACCACGCGGGGGCAGAAGCCGACGACTGGCCAACTCTCATATCTCATTCAAAACGGCCGCACAGGAGATAAAACTTTTTAATAACGAAAATTATATTACATACCCACTTTGTTTTATCATACAAGGCAGAAGCAACTTGAATGCATTCATTCAAAGATAATGTCTTGCGAACACTGCGTCGCTACAATACGAGACCCCTCCAGGACGTCTCCAAAATACCGCTCGGGTGTGCGATGCTCCTTGCCCTCGGGCGGCCCCTCGGTCACAATCTTGATGGCGTCCATCTTCGCCCACCAGACCTTAACGCGGGCGAAGGCCATACGCGCGCCCTCGATGCAGACGGACCGCTTGACGAGGTCCAGCCGAGGACAGGCGGCCACCAGCCGCTTCAAGAGGCCGAAGTAACTGCTGGGTATAGCTTCGGCTGGCCACAACCGGATTATTAAATCCTTCATTGCCAGTTCGGCCACCCTGTGCAGCTCGATCAGCTGTTTTAGCTGATCACTGAAGGGCACCGGATGTTCTGGCGCAAGATATTGCGACCATAACAGCTTCTCCGTGGAGCTCCCTTCTTTGGCTCGGAAGAACTCCGCAGCATCGGAAACACTGTGTGGCAGATCAGCAAAAGCCCCTGGAGAACTCCGAATCCGGGTTAGTAAAAGATACTTCCTCTTCACATATTTGCTTTGCATGCTAAAATCCTTACCCGCCGCGATCTTCCTAGCCTCCTGGATCTCCCGGAGGGCGCCCCGGGCCTCATTCCAGGCCATTTCTGCGCTTTGACGAGCCTTGGCGAGTTTGGTCTCTCGAGCCGACGCATGGCGCTCTAAGGTCTCGCACTTCTTCACCGCGTCCTGGAGCTCTTGCTGGACCTCGTTGACCCGGGCCTTGAGCTTCTTACGTGCGGCCTGCTCCTTGACAGCCTTCCCCTCGGCTTCGGTCAGGGCCTTTTTTAGGGCCTCGACCTCGGTCGTCGCTCCTACACATATCATGACACTCCGGTCAATATATTTCATTTACTCCTTCTGAATATATTGAGGGTTATTACATACCTTGCTTCTCCTGGAGCTGCCTCCTCACCTGGCCGAGCTCCTCCTCGGCTGCTCTAGTCTCTGCCTCAGTCCGGAGACTTCGGCAATATATGAGGCCGCGGCCAGCAGCGACGCCTGCATATTCATTTCAGACAAATTTGTTAGTTTCCTGCAATAATGGATTGATCCTCTGTCCGGCCTTTCTTTCCGAACACCGGACAGTGTCTCAGGGGCTACTGTCTATATTGGGATCTTCTCCTTTTGTGTCGCTTACCTCAAAACCTGTCAGCAGGCTGCTGCAGGCTTCGGTTAGTCCGCTCTTGGCGGACTAAACCCTTTCAATTACCGTGCCCATAAGAACATGGTGCTCATCCACAATGGAAGCGCCTCGTAGCGCTTCCAGCAAATTATCCGGTGCCCCTGGTTGGTTAGGGGTCACCTGCGGAATGGGCACACCCCCTAAGGGAGTCCTGGACTAAGGGGTCCTCGGGCTTCCGGCCTGTTAGCCATGGGCCGGACTGATGGGCTGTGAAGATACGAAGACCGAAGACTGCACCTTTGTCCGGATGGAACTCTCCTTGGCATGGAAGGCAAGCTTAGCAACCAAATGTGTAGTTTCCTTTGTTTGTAACTGACCTGGTGTAAACCCTAGATCCTTCCGGTATCTATATAAACCGGAGGACTTAGCCTGGAGGGAGGGAGATCCATTATTATAGTCATACAGGCTAGACTTTTAGGGTTTAGCCATTACGATCTCGTGGTAGATCAACTCTTGTAATACTCATATTCATCAAGATCAATCAAGCAGGAAGTAGGGTATTACCTTCATAGAGAGGGCCCGAACCTGGGTAAACACCGTGTCCCCTGTCTCCTATTACCATCGACCTTAGACGCACAGTTCGGGACCCCCTACCCGAGATCCGCCGGTTTTGACACCGACATTGGTGCTTTCATTGAGAGTTCCACTGTGACGTCGATGACAGGATCGATGACTCGCCTCGTCCTTAAAGACAATATCACCGCCAGAGGAGGACTGGCCCCAGGCCAAACCCTCCGGCTGGGCGGCTTTACCATGACCGCCCGTTCGGCCGTTAAGCCGACGATGACCTCTCGGGCCATCGAAAATCCCCTTCGTATCGACTCCAAACACTCCAAGCAGATGGATCCGGCGGAGTTTTCATCTTTAAACAAGCTCCTTGATCACATCGATGCCCTGGGATCGCCACAGAATACGATCGGATCGGGCTTAAACCCGATCAAAGAGAAATCAAATCTCCACCGGTCACCCACCAGATATCGGTAATCGAGGAGCAAGACAGCGACTCTTCCCCTATACCGAAGACGGACTAGGTTCGAATCGCTGACCCTGAAGAGCCGGATACCCACCAGCGAAAGGATGTGACCGGCCTTCCGAACGTAGAATCGGACGGCAGGCCTAAGCAATCAAAAGATACTCCGGAGCCCGGACTGTTAAGTCTGGAAAATCTTCAGACTCCGGATCATCGATCGGGTCAGGGTCTGGATTCAATTCCACCTACCCACCCAGACATAAGTGCTCTTATGAGCATACAACAGCAGTCTCAGGAAACGGTCCACCACTTCTGGGCCAGATTCCTCCTTGTCAAGGACAAGGTTAAAGATTGCCGCGACGAGGACGCGATATCAGCGTTCCGCAACAACTGCACGGACGAAGGAATCCTCAACGCCATCAATCGCCGCCGCATACTACACTTCGCTGACTTGGGAAATTAACGTACAGAAGTACAGCACAATGGAAAGCGCCTAGAAAGCTCAGGCAGCTTGCTGGGAGCCGTCGGTCCCAACTCAACCTCTCGTCCAGGCGAAAAGGGTGCATCCCCGTGGCACGCCAGTCCAATAGCCAAGAAATATAAACCCATTACGTGGCACGAAACCGTTCTAGAGGGATGGCTCGATGGCCCATGCAAAATACACACAACACTGGATACTATATCAACCCACAGCCTTAGAGCATGTTGGATACTCCGGCAGGTAGCCAAGAGCGGCGAGGACATCCTTACCAAAAACTCCCCAGCGCAACACCCTCCAAAAGACGATGACCCCAGACTATTGACGGTCTTCGAGACATTCGCTTCAAACAATAAGCACAAAAGGGCACTCCGCGACCTCGCCGAAGTCTGTCAAATCGCCGCGATAAACCCTTGAAACGACGTGGCTATAACCTTTAATGCCGGTGATGAACCAAAATATAGGACAGTCCGAGCGCCAGCCGCATCAGTCCTCAGTCCCATCATGGACGGCTTTCGACTCACCAAGGTCCTCATGGATAGCGGTAGCGGACTAAAGCTCATCTACGAGGATACACTCCCCAAAATGGAAATAGACAGGAGCCGCATCAAGCAAAGCAGCACAACCTTCCGAGGAATCATTCCCAGTCAGGAGGCACGGTGTGCGGGAAAAATCACACTTGACGTGGTATTTGGCACGCCGGAGAATTATCGGTCCGAAGAAATAACCTTCCAAGTGGCTCCTTTCAGTAGTGGATATCACGCCCTGTTGGGGCGAGATGCTTTTACACACTTCCAAGCTATACCTCATTACGGGTACATGAAGCTCAAAATGCCCGGGCCCAACGGCATAATCACTCTTGTCAGTGATCCGGACATAGCACTCCGCGCCGAAAACAAAACCGCATCCCTGGCCCTTGAGGCATTATCTGAAGCCCTCGCGGCCGAAGAATTAACCACACTACGCTCCACGCTGGATAGGGACGATGTGATTTTAGACAAACGAGCCAAATCCACCTCCTTCAAACCGGCAGAAGAAATAGTCAAATTCCAAGTCCACCCAACGGACCCCAAGAAGATAGCATCTATTGGAGCACAACTATACCCAACGGTCGATGCCGCAGTACGGGATTTCCTTCGCGAAAACTGGGATATATTCTCCTGGCACCCTTCTGATATGCCTGGAATCCCACGCAAGCTGGCTGAACATAGCCTCAATATATTAAAGGGATACAAACCAGTCAAACAAGCACTGCGGCGCTTTTCCGAACCCAAACGCCAAGCTATGGGGGAGGAGCTAGCCAAGCTAATTGAGGCCGAATTCATTAGAGAAATAAAACATCTGGACTGGCCGGCAAACCTGGTGATGGTACCAAAGAAGGACAAATCCTGGCGCCTGTGCGTCGATTTTAAAGACCTCAATAAGGCTTGCCCTAAGGATCCCTTCCCCCTCCCCCGCATTGATCAAATCATTGATGCTACCGCAGGACATGACTCACTGTGTTTCCTTGATGCATATTCCGGATACCATCAAATCAAAATGAAGGAGTCCGATCAAGCTGCAACAGCATTCATTACCCCATATGGGCCATTCTGCTTGAACACCATGCCCTTCGGGCTCAAGAACGCCGGCGCCACATACCAACACATGATTCAAACATGCCTGGAGAAACAGATCGGCAAGACAGTTGAATCTTATGTGGACGACGTCGTCATCAAAACTAGGCATGTCGAAACACTAATAGACGATTTACGTCTCACATTCGACAACCTTCGCGCGTATGACATTAAGCTCAATCTGAAAAAGTGTGTTTTCAGCGTCCGCGCTAGAAAACTGCTGGGCTTCATCGTTTCTAATAGAGGAATTGAAGCTAATCCAGCCAAAATCCGAGCTCTGTCACAATTGGCTACGCCAGCAGACCTTAAACAAGTCCAAAAACTTGTGGGTTGCGTGGCAGCTCTAAGCCGCTTTATCTCCAGATTGGGAGAAAAGGCACTACCACTCTATCGCCTTTTACGGCGAACCGATCACTTCGAGTGGACGGACGCGGCAACAGCCAGACTGGAAGAAATAAAAACCCTTCTAGCGAGCAACCCAATCCTGGCCGCACCAAACGTCGGCAAACCCATGTTACTATACATATCGGCAACACATCAGGTGGAGCGTGCCGTGCTCATCGTTGAACGAGAACAGGATGGACACAAATTCCCGCTTCAGAAACTAGTATACTATGTATCCACTGTCCTTACACCATGCAAATCCCGGTACCCCCATTATCAAAAGATAGCATACGCGGTCTTCATGGCATCCCGAAAGCTACGACACTACTTCCAAGAGTGTTCGATCACGGTGGCATCCGAAGTACCTCTCAACGACATAATAAACAACCGCGATGCCATGGGCCGGATTGCCAAATGGGCCATTGAGCTCCTTCCATTTGATATTACATACAAACCATGTCGAGCTATTAAATCCCAAGTACTGGCTCACTTCGTCACTGAATGGACAGAGGCCGAACTCCCTAAAGAGTACGGCACATCTTCCAATTGGGTTATGTATTTCGATGGCTCCAAAATGCTGGTAGGGCTAGGAGCAGGCGTCATTTTAACGTCTCCTACTGGAGACATCGTTCAGTACATACTCCAAATACTATACACAGACTCCAACAACGCAGCCGAATACGAGGCCTTATTGCATGGTCTCCGGATGGCTGTCTCCAGGCATACAACGCCTGGAGGTGCACGGGGACTCAAACCTTGCAATATCTCAAATAAATGGAGATTTCGATGCCAAAGATCCAAAGATGGCAGCTTATCATAATGACGTCCTAAAAATATCGGCTCGGTTCGAGGGGCTCGAGTTTGATCGCGTGGCCCGAGAAAGTAATCAAGCGGCGGACGTTCTCGCTCGTATTAGCGCCAAACGCGACCCCGTCCCACCTAATATATTTCTGGAAAGGCTTTTTAAGCCATCCGTGGTGTGGCAGGGGGAAAGCGGCAACACTAGTCCGTATCCGAACACAACTCCTGATTCCGAACACACAGATATCATCGGTGGCTCAGCCACCGAAATAACACCCTCGGCCCATCTCATTATGGCAGTCATTACCCCATGGTCCGAACCATTCCTGGCCTACCTTAATAGGAAAGAACTTCCTGAGGATCAGAATGAGGCCCGCCGCATTGTCCGGCGTTCTAAGGCCTACAAGGTTCACGACGAAGAGCTCTATAAGAAAAGCGCTACACGAGTCCTTCAAAGGTGTATCTCAGGGGAGGAGGGGCGGCAGCTCCTGGCTGAGATTCATGCCGGTCTCAGCGGGCACCACGCCGCAGCTCGGGCCCTTGTTAGCAAGGCCTTCCGTACAGGATTTTATTGGCCGACGGCCCGAGCAGATGCACAGGACCTTGTCCAACGTTGCGTCGGATGCCAACTCTTCGCCAACCAAAGCCATATGCCCCCCACTGCCCTACAAACAATCCCCATCACTTGGCCTTTTGTGGTCTGGGGACTGGACATGGTAGGACCCCTTAAAGGAGGAAGCAATAAGAAAAAATATATGCTGGTTATGGTGGACAAATTCACCAATTGATAGAGGCCAAACCAGTTAAAACGGCCGAAGTCGGACCAGTAATAGACTTTATATCTGGCGTCGTGCACCGTTATGGTGTTCCACACAGCATCATCACAGATAATGGCTCCAACTTCACAGCCAACAAAGTGAAAACCTGGTGCGCTAATCTAGGCATCAAGCTCGATTACGCCTCTGTCTATCATCCACAGACAAACGGTCAAGTCGAAAGAGCCAATGGTCTTATTATGAGCGGGCATTAAGCCTAGACTAGTGTGGTCTTTGAAAGAATCAGACAAGCACTGGGTTGAGGAGCTCGACTCCGTACTCTGGGGGCTGCGGACCACGCCCAATCGCACTACCGGATACACAAGTTTCTTCATGGTGTACAACGCAGAGGCAGTGCTACCCTGCGACATTATTCATGACTCACCTCGAGTGCGCAGTTATGAAGAGAGAGAGGCCGAGCTTGATCGGCAGGACAGCTTAGACGCCCTGGAGGAGGAGCGCGACGTCTCAAAAGCCCGTTCCGCATTTTATCAACAGCAGGCTCGCAGGTATCAAAGCAGAGAAGTGCGGGCCAAAACTTACAACGTTGGCAAACTCATTCTACGCCTGCCGGAGAAGAAAAAGGACAAACTCAAGCCCAAGTGGGAGGGTCCCTTCATCATCGACGAAGTTCTCACCGGAGGGGCATACCGCTTGTGTGATGCGTCAGACAATCGACTAGAGCTGAACCCCTGGAACGCGGCTAGACTCCGAAGATTCTATGCCTAGCGCCGAACTCTTTGTTCGTCTCCTTCGCCCTATTGTTTCCATCATTTTTTCTCTCTTTTCATTTTTTTCTCTTTAGCCTTAAAAGCTTTCGTGCGGTTAGCCCGTGCACCCCCGACGCATACATCTTCAAGTATGTACGTCTATTATACCTGGGGGCTTCTTGGACAGAAGCTTGCTATTATTATTTCTCGAGCATCAAGCTCATCACATATGCGTGTTCTCCCATATGTACCTTTTCTTTGCCATTATATGCATCGATATGACTTAAGTTTTGGCCAAGCTGGGTTGCCTAGCTCCTGTGCTTATGCCCTACGTTCCCGTTAGTTCGGCTAGGGCATAAAGGGAGCACCTCATCCGGATGTGTACCTCAGACTGGGTGAAGCCGAAAGCTAGCTTTCTTAAGGGAATATTCGGTTAGTGAACTAAAGGTGTTTTTGCATTCGTTCCATCGTGAACCCCCAGAAGCTATACACATTGTGATTTCTTCATCACAGTCCGGACATGCACATCGATGCATGCACACCCAGGGAAAGGAACCCTTAACGGAACTATTCTCTCTGGAAGATGTTTCTTACAATTTTAATGTAATATAACATAACTACCCGGATACAACTTGTCTGTTTAAGCAACTATGACCCCTACGCCTGGTTTTCCCGCATACCCCGGTTTATTTTGCCGCTCAGGTATTCGGAAAACACTCCGCACCTTCGGGTCGAGAGGTCGAAGCGAAAAGGTCGGCCATGATAATCGTTTTACAATGCAACTAGAAGGAAAGTACATAGTCACTTAGGACTCAAAAACTTCCTCCTCTATACCGTCCAACAGGCGGTCTAACTTACAATCCTGTTGGGAATATCTAGCGGCCACCTCTACTCGGTCATATACTAAACTAACGCGAATTTCTTCCCCATTTGACCCTAGTAGTCCGACCCGGGCCATGTGATTTGGATCCAGCTTGGAATACCGCATTTTCACCATGGCCCAGTGTAACGCCCACGATGCGGCTATATCTCCCACGTGTCGAGGCACGACTTAGAGGCATAACCGCATTGTGGTTTTGTCGCAAGAAGGGTCATCTTCACACAATCCCATGTAATGAACAAGAATGGGATAACGACAGTTGGCTTACAATCGCCACTTCACACAATACATAATATAATTCATACATCATCCAAAATCCACACATAGACCGACTACGGCCAAAATCCAAATGAAAATAAGATAACCCCAAATGCTAGATCCCCGATCGTCCCAACTGGGCTCCACTACTGATCATCAGGAAAAGAAACATAGTAACGACCATGTTCCTCATCGAACTCCCACTTGAGATCGGTTGCATCACCTGCACTGGCATCGTCGGCACCTGCAACTATTTTGGTAGAATCTGTGAGTCATGAGGACTCAGCAATCTCACACCCGCGAGATCAAGACTATTTAAGCTTAAAGGAAAGGATGGTGTAATGAGGTAGAGCTGCAGCAGGCACTAAGCATATATGGTGGCTAACATACGCAAATGAGAGCGAGAAGAGAGAAGCAGCGGAACGGTCGTCATCTATTAATGACCAAGAAGTGATCCTGAAACTACTTACGGTCATGCATAACTCAAACCGTGTTCACTTCCCGGACTCCGCCGAGAAGAGACCATCACGGCTACACACGCAGTTGATGTATTTTAATTAAGTCGAGTGACAAGTTCTCTACAACCGGACATTAACAAATTCCGATCTGCCTCATAACCGCGGGCACGGCTTTCGAAAGATAATACCCTGCAGGGGTGTCCCAACTTAGCCCATTATAAGCTCTCACGGTCAATGAAGGATAAACCTTCTCCCAGGAAGACCCGATCAGTCTCGGAATCCCGGTTTACAAGACATTTCGACAATGGTAAAACAAGACCAGCAAAGCCACCCGAATGTGCCGACAAATCCCGATAGGAGCTGCACATATCTCGTTCTCAGGGCACACCGGATGGGCAAGACGTCGGGTTGGCATAGACCCTGGTTGCCCAGGGGGCGCCGGACATCGCCCAGTTTGGGCCAGCACTCGAAGGAGCACTGGTCCGGGGGTTTAAATAAAGATGACCCTCGGGCTCGCGAAAACCCAAGGGAAAAAGCCTTAGGTGGCAAATGGTAAAACCAAGGTTGGGCCTTGCTGGAGGAGTTTTATTCAAGGCGAACTGTCAAGGGGGTCCCATAAATCACCCAACCGCGTAAGGAATGCAAACTCAAGGAACATAATACCGGTATGACGGAAACTAGGGCGGCAAGAGTGGAACAAAACACCAGGCATAAGGCTGAGCCTTCCACCCTTTACCAAATATATAGATGCATTAATTTAAAAATAGATATTGTGATATTCCAAAATATCCATGTTCCAACATGGAACCAACTTTCACTTCACCTGCAACTAGCAACGCTATAAGAAGGGCTGAGCAAAAGCGGTAACTTAGCCACCAACGGTTTGCTAGGAAAGGATCGTGAGAGGCTTGACATGGCAATATGGGAGGCATGATATAGCAAGTGGTAGGTAACGCAGCATAGCAAAAGAACGAACAACTAGCAAAGCAAAGATAGAAGTGATTTCGAGGGTATGGTCATCTTGCCTGCAAGGTTCTCAGAGTTGTCGAAAGCTTGATCCTCGTCAGCGTACTCAACTGGTTCCTCGTTCACGAACACGTCTCCCGGCTCTACCCAAAACAAGAACACAAGCAACGGAACCACAATCAATCACGGGAAATGCACAAGCAACATGATGCAAAACATGCATGATATGCGGGATATGATATGCGATGCATATGCGTGCTCCGGAAGAAAAATTATGAACAAGGCAGTAACTTGGCAAACCAAGCATACCACTGGAAAGATGAGATGATTTCGGTCAAAATCGATATAAGGATCACCGGAAACGGATGCACGGTTTGCAAATGGCAAGCAAAACAAGAATGACATAAATCTGCGATTAACAACAGGATAGCACTTAGAATACATCAAGAAAGTATGCTACAGCACTCCAACATAGCAACAAAGCATATGGAAGTAATCTAAAGGAGATGCTTGACAAAAGATGAACACTGAGCTACGGCTAGATCACAGCATAACAGGTTCAAACAAGCATGGCAAAAGTGCAAAAGATATCAGGTTCACAGACTTGGTGAAATTACTGGACATGGCTGAAACAGCATCAGGTAGCAATGTTAAGAGCAAGCAATCAACATGCTACAGGAACTTAACATACCAAAACAAGGCATGACATGAATCTACTAAATGCATAGAACAAAAGTCCCTTACTGACCATAGGCCAAAAAGGACCAGAAGATATGATGGCAACCATGTAAACATAGCAAGTTTCGTTAACAGGTTTCAGACTTATCACAAAACAGAGCATGGCAGAAGCAGTATTATGAAGGCATCTTTGTGAGCTTGATGCACTCATAACAAAGCAATTCATGACAAAACAAGCATACCTACAGCAAGATGGAATGTTTATGAAGCTATCCATGGCAAGATCAAATACATAGCATGAATGGATCAAATACAACAATATCTACAAAATATCCTTACTGAACATCACCAAAGTAAGCAACAAAATAACAGCAGTCACAGACTTAGTAAAATTACCAAGTCCCTGAAATCAGAAACATCACGAAGCCTAGTGTGCATGCTTGTGCTAGTCACCACAGAGATCACAAAAATACATGGCATACACCTCTGTAAAGATGGCATGGCATACATCAAAACACATGTAGAGCTCATACTCATAAGATGGACACATCAAATGCAACAAAAATAACAAATCCTCAAGTTCTGATAAGTAACAGCAGGTAACAGCATATAGCACTCTTGCACCAGAGATGTGGGCATCAAGATGGACTCAAATGAACATGGCATAATGGAACAAAATGAAGAGCATCTCGATACGAACATTTTGATATATCATGCACGCAAAACAGAGCAGTATGCAAGGAGTTATGATGCGATGAACAGGAGCATATATTGCAAAATTTCGGGGACTTGGAGAAAAACGGGGAGAGGGGAAAGTCAACCTCGCGGATCTGGATCGGGGCTCGGGCTAGGGTTCGCCGGAGCTCGCCGGAGCAGTGGCGGTGGCCGGCGTGGAGAGGAGGGAGATGGCGGCGGCACGGGGTCGGGGTCGCCGGAGGAGGCCGGAGAGGGCGCGGGGAGGCGCCGGAGTCGGGGGCGCGGGCACGGGCGGCGCCGGCGCGGGCCGGGAGGGCCCGCCCCGGGCCGAGCGGGCCGGCGGCATACGGGCGACGGGGTGCTGACGTGGCAGGCGCCCGTTGGCCGCGGCGGCGGCGGGGATTTCGTCCGGCTCGGCCGGACGTGTCCGGCGGCGCACGAAAGACGGAGGCTAGGGTTTAGGGGTGGTTTTTGCCCGAAATTTCGGAGGGGGAGGTGTTTTTATAGGTAGAGGGAGCTAGGAGGCTCCAAATGAGGCACGGTTTTCGCCCACACGATCGTGATCGAACGACCTAGAGCATGGAGGGGACTTAGATGGCTTTTTGGGCTGTTTTGAGGGGGGTTTTGCTGCAACACACAAAAGGACTTTGCGGTTACCCGGTTAACCGTTGGAGCGTCAAACGCCCTCCAAATGGCACGAAACTTGACAGGTGGTCTACCGGTGGTATACCAAGGCCACTTGACTCGGTCCATTCCGAGAACGTTTAACACCCGCTCATGAAACGAAACAAGAGGGGTGCGCCAGAGGAGGTGGGAGTGCCGGATTGCAAAACGGACAACGGGGAAAATGCTCGGATGCATGAGACGAACACGTATGCAAATGAGATGCACATGATGACATGATATGAGATGCATGACATGAACAAAAAGCAAAACAAAAAACAAAACCCGACCACGAAGGGAATATCATAGCACATAGCCGAAAATGGCAAGAGTTGGAGTTACACATATGGAAAGTTACATCCGGGGTGTTACACCCAGGCCTCTCGCGCACCCTTGAACAACTCTACAAGCTCCTCCATACTCCCTGGAGGGGAGGCGGATGGCCATAAGGCCTTGGCTACACTCCACATTGCCTGCCGAGCTTGCTCGTGCAATTGCGACAGCCCTTGCAAAAGATCACTTGATGCTCCGGACACCTCCTCTTCAGGACGGCCCGTCAACATACCTGCAATCATAGCTATATCAGCTACTTTTACCTCCAAATTGTTATAAGGTAAATTCAGCCACGTACTAAATATGCCGCCTCACAGCTTTTTATTCTCCTTCACGGAGTCGGCTAGCTGGGCTCGCACATCTTTCAGTTCTTCGCCCAGTTTGGTGTTTGAATCCTGGAGTTTGTTTTTCTCCTCTCTGACTCAGGTCAGAACACGCTCGCCTACGGCATTTAGTCTTTTTGCCTCATTCTCTCCCGCTTGAGTGGTTTTCAACTTCTCTTCCAGTTGATCTGATGATCCTATTATGAGATAAGCAACAGTATTTGCACAGCTGGTATATAATTGTTATTCCTCGATGGAGGGGAACATTACCAGAGGATGCCTTCTTGGACTTTTTCAGTTCGGCGGTAGCAGCATTTAGCTGTGTCCCACACTGTTCCAGTTCTTGAGCTAGCAGGTTGTTCTTCTCCATAAGAACCTGGTCATACAACGATCCTTAAATCACTTGTGCCAACTCCTTTCAGTCTCGGGGGCTACAAGCATATGGTTATCCTATTCAGACAAAAGAAACCTTACCTACACATCCGTTAAATGCTGCTTTGTGGCTCTGCCCAGCCCATCTCGAGCAGCTCGGATGTATGCATCAGCCGAGTTGAATGTATCAAACGCATCTTTTGAGAAGCCAGGGTCCCGTAAAACGGCCCTCCGGCGCCGATGATTCATGGCGCTCTCCACTTCCGAGTTGGTGACGGACATATCTTCCGAGCCCTCGGCCGCAGGACAGTCCGGTGTCATTCCCGTATTGGCCCCTGTCTCTCCGGCAGGGTCTGCACCCCGGCTGTTGGGAGTACGACTGGCCGAATTCCCGGACATAGTCCGGCGAACCTTTTTCCTGATACAGGACAAACATAACAGTCACAGATGGATGTGACTACTAAAGCATACTTTCAAATCCATACCTCTTCGACGAAGGCCTGACCGTGTCTTCACCGGTCTTCCTTTTAGAGGACTTGCTCGGCGCAGGAGCCGCTCTCTTTGGAGTTGCCCCCTGGGTAGCATGACGTGTCGAACGCCTCCCCTTTGGAGCATGAGATAGTGTGGTGGGTGAGGCAGTGCGAGGAAACTCTTTTAGGGGGGATTTCTCCTGATGACTTACGTGGGAAGCAGGAAGAAGACCGGGATTATCGGCGATAATGGCCACTTCCGTGCCATCGTAGCTCGCCTAGTAAAACACCCCTTCCGCAAGTACCACGAATATATCCGGGTCCTCTTCAAACCCAGGATAAAGCTCCCGGCTGTGGGCGGGGCTGTGAAGCCCCTCGGTGATCTTTCGCCAGTGCTGTTATAAATAGACGGATTAAGAATTCATTAAAGATGACTTGGAAAGTGGAACAAGTAAAAGCAGAGGGGTCAGGACTTACCCAGCTGGGAGGATCATACATAGAGTATCCATCTCTGCGCTTGATGCGAAGGAATTCCTCCTCCTCCCCTTTAAACAGCCCGGACAGTATCTTGGCCAGAGCGGCGGGGGTGTCCGGACCTTTCCGACCACAGCGGGAGGCGTCGTCCCCCCCATATAGTGCCACATTGGAAGCCCTCTGTATTGAAGTGGCTGAACCCCTCGCACTATTGAGGTCGCCATTACCTCAAGCATTGTTAGTCCGGACTGGGCGAGCGTCTTTATCTTGCTGATGAGCTGACCAACTTCCGCACTGTCATCCTCTTCAAGACTCCGGGGACGCCAACTATGGCGATTCTTTAACGGAACGCTTGCAAAATTGGGAAGACCTTTCCGAACTGGGTCGGGAAGCGCGACGTCCTCAATGTAGAACCATTCGGAAGGCCATTCTTCAGGTGCCTTCCTTGGTGTGCCGGACAGGTATCCGGTATCGGTGATGCGCCATATTTCGGCTCCGCCCACTTCAAATATTGACCCCTCGTGGTTGTGTGGGACAAGACAGAACAACTTTCTCCACAGTTCAAAATGGGCCGCAATACCCAGAAATAGTTCGCATAAAGCAACATAACCCGCAATGTGCAGGATACAGGTGGGAGTAAAGTTGTGCAGTTGGAGGCCATAATATTCTAGAAGCCCTCGGAGGAACGGATGAATTGGAAATCCGACGCCTCTTAGCAGATAAGGGACGAAACACACTCGCTCCCCCCCGGATGGATTGGGGAAGTCCTCCGCCTGGGTCTCGCGATTAAAGGAGGCCAACCCTGCTCAAACAGGGACCAGATCTGTAGGGGGAAGAAATCCCTGCGTTTGCAACTTCGCCAATTGACTGTGGGACACAGAACACCTCTCCCACTCACCTCTCTCTGGATCAGAACGGGAGGAGGAGTTGGGAATGCTAGCCATGTTGGAATGTTCTTTCCTAGCAATCTCTGAGGATTTTCTCCGCGTGGTGCCGAATGGATCTGAGATCCAATCTCTTTAAATAGACGCTCTTTCTTGCATGGCAAGGGGTGTTATTTGTAAAAAATACCCTGACCTTCCGCATTCGTTCGACACGTGGAAGCTGAAGTCATCGATGCACAGAAGCCGAGGGGTGCAACATTGAATTAAAAACTGAATACATTACTTGGAAGTCATCGGAGGAGGAACCTGCCTTGCAATGCCGAAGACAATCTGCTCGCCGAACACCTCATCATTGAAGCCTGGTTCGGGAGCTACTGAGGGAGTCCTGGGCTAAGGGGTCCTCGGGCGTCTGGCCTGTTAGCCATGGGCCGGACTGATGGGCTGTGAAGATACGAAGACCGAAGACTGCACCAGTGTACGGATGGGACTCTCCTTGGCGCGGAAGGCAAGCTTAGCGATCAAATGTGTAGATTCCTTTCTTTGTAACCAACCTGGTGTAAACCCTAGATCCTTCTGGTATCTATATAAACCGGAGGACTTAGTCCGGAGGGAGGGATATTCATTATCATAGTCATACAGGCTAGACATTTAGGGTTTAGCCATTACGATCTCGTGGTAGATCAATTCTTGTAATACTCATATTCATCAATATCAATCAAGCAGGAAGTAGGGCATTACCTCCATAGAGAGGGCCCTTACCTGGGTAAACATCATGTTCCCTGTCTCCTGTTACCATTGACCTTAGATGCACAGTTCGGGACCCCCTACCCGAGATCCGCCGGTTTTGACACCGACACCCCTCCTCTTTCAAAAGAGGTTGCACACCGGATTCTGGAGCCGTATTGGTTCTTGGAATCGTATTCGGCTGAGGGACGAACTGAGTACGGCCCTCATCACCTGTCTCCATGGGGATTTGCTCCCCCTGGTGTCCGGCGACGGAGGTTTCGCCTTCCGGCGCCTCCTGAACCTCCCCCTGGCCTGGGAAGGTCCTTCAGGACAGCACCTCGGCATCGCCCTTGGCCTTGGGAGAGCGAGCGGCCGGCGGTGACTCGCGGGCCATCGCCCTCGAGTCCAGCGAACCCCTTGATGAGGATCGCTGGGAGCTGTCATGGGCCGGGCTGCAATGGCATGGTTAACCATATCAATACAATGAAGAGGAGAGGCCGGATATATGGACATATACGGGTTTTGACACTTATGATGCAGCCAGGGGCTTGGGTCGGGGGCGTCGCTCCGGACTGCTGTAGACATCCCACGCGGAGTTATCCGCAAGGGAGCCCTTCCCCTTCTTGGACGTCTCCGCCTCCAGATTCGTGGAGGCTTCCCTCTTCCTCTTTCCCTCATCAGGGGTAGGGTTGTTCTCCTCCTCCTCCTTGTCGTCGTCGTCCTCGGCAGCGGAGGAAAGGGTCTCTTTGTCTTCGGACGTCACGTCCGAAGAACCCTTGCGACGGGGGCCACCTTTGGCTCCTTTGGCCTTCTTCTTGGCCTTCTTCTCTGGCGGCTGATAAGGCGCCGGAACCAGCATCTTCGCCAGGAGTGGGATGACTGGCTCTTCGGGAAGCGGAGCCGAGCACTGGATCTGCTCCGCTCTCTCCGTCCACACCTGAAATAATATAGTAAAGATTAACCACCCTCCTTGGACAAGCAAGTAGAGGGTACGCCTTGGGATGTAAAAAACTTCCCGCATTAGCGGGATGGGTATGATCATGCCCGCGGTCCGAGTCGATGGCCGGCGGCTTCTCGTTGCCCTTGAAGAGCAACTTCCAGGCATCTTCATGAGTAGTTCCGAAGAGCCTCTCCAAGGTCTGGTCCTTCTTTGGATCGAATTCCCACAAGGGGAAGCTTCGGCTTTGGCAGGGGAGGATCAAGCGAACCAACATCACCTGGATCACGTCGACGAGCTTGATGTGTTTATCCACCATGCTCTGAATGTGCGTTTGCAGCGCTATCAGCTCATCCGACGAAGACCAGTTGGGGCCCTTCTCCATACAGGAGGTGAGCCGCATTGGAGCTCCGGCCTTGAATTCGGGAGCCACCGCCCAAGTGGCACCGCGTGGCTCTGTGATGTAGAACCACTGCTTCTGCCACTCCTTGACAGTCTCCACAAAAGTGCCCGTGGGCCAAGTGACGTTGGGCATCTTGCTCACCATGGCGCCTCCGCACTCCGCGTGCTGACCATCCACCACCTTCGGCTTTACGTTGAAGATCTTAAGCCATAGTCCGAAGTGGGGCTGGATGCGGAGGAAAGCTTCACACACGACAATGAATGTAGAGATGTTGAGGAAAGAGTTCGGGGCTAGATCATGGTAATCTAGCCCATAATAGAACATTAGCCCACGGACGAAAGGGTGGAGTGGAAATCCTAACCTGCGGACGAAGTGCGGGAGGAAGATCACCCTCTCAGTAGGCTTCGGGGTGGGGATGACTTGCCCCTTGGTAGGCAGACGGTGGGCGATTCCTTTCGCTAGATACCCAGCCGCCCGAAGTTGGGTGATGTCCTTCTCCTTGACGGAGGAGACCATCCACTTGCCTTGGCCTCCGGATCCGGACATGATTGAGTGTTTCCTTGAGGTGGAGAAGATGGGGACTTGGGCGCTGGAGCTCGGGAGTGGAAGGGCAGAGAGGGGGAGAAGGCGCGGGTGAAGAAAGGGAATCCTTATCTCCTTATAAAGGCAGTGAATATTGAACGCCTCCCCACTCACCTTAAAACTCGCCTGTTCCCAAGGGCTGTGTAAACGGCACGGTTGGGTTACCCACGCCCGTATTTATAAGAATCCCGCAATAAGGGGACACGATCTCTGCTTCGATAAGACGTGCCAATAGCAACCGTGTCTCGAAACATGGAGCGGCAGACGAAAAACGGTTCGAAATAATAATCGGGCAAAAAGTTGTCAGCGGATTGGACTTGTGGAATATTATACTCTCTGTGTGTGGTATGTATGTTACAGGTTCGGACACGATCATTGCGTCTGAAGACTATCTTGGACTTCGGAAGGAGGAACCCGCCTTGCAATGCCGAAGACAAATCTGCGCGCCGGATACCTCGCCATTGAAGCCAGGTTCAGGGGCTACTGAGGGAGTCCTGGACTAACGGGTCCTCGGGCGTCCGGCCTGTTGGACATGGGCCGGACTAATGGGCTAAGAAGATACAAGACCGAAGACTTTCTCCCGTGTCTAGATAGGACTCTCCTTGGCGTGGAAGGCAAGCTTGGTGAGCAAATATGAAGATTCCTTTCTCTGTAACCGACTTTGTATAACCCTAGTTCCCTCCGGTGTCTATATAAACCGGAGGGCTTAGTCCGGAAACACATATAGTCACACAGGCTAGACTTCTAGGGCTTTAGCCATTACGATCTCGTGGTAGATCAACTCTTGTAATACTCATATTCATAAAGATCTATCAAGCAGGAAGTAGGGTATTACCTCCATAGAGAGGGCCCGAACCTGGGTAAACATTGTGTCCCCTGTCTCCTGTTACCATCGACCTTAGACGCACAGTTCGGGACCCCCTACCCGAGATCCGCCGGTTTTGACACCGACACGTGCCTCACTACCCCTTCTGTCACGAGGTGAGGACACCGCAAGATTGAACCTACTACTATGCACCACTTCCACTGAAGATCTAATCATCAACTTGGCCAAAGATAACTCCTAGATCGGAAAGCATTACATAGCTATAACAATCTCACATAATAAAGTTCAGAAAGAACTCAATTACTTTCAATGAACAATCTGATCATAAACCCACAATTCATCGGATCCCAACAAACACATCGCAAAAGATTACATCGAATCGATCTTCGAAGAGAACATTGTATTGCAGATCATAGAGAAAGCGAGAGAGACAGAGAGAGAGATATCTAGCTACTGCTATGGACCCATAGGTCCTGTGAGGAACTACTCACACATCATCAGAGGTGCAACAAGGTTGATGTAGAGGCCCTCCATGATCGATTCCCCCTTCAGTAGAGTATCGACGGAGGCCTCCAGATGGGATCACCGAAGAACAAAGACTTGCAGCGGCGGAATAATTGTTTCGGGTCTTGCTCTGGGGTTTTGGAATATTTGGGAATTTATAGCGCTAGAATTAGGTCAGACGGAGCCACGAGGGGCTCACAAGACATCAAGGCGCGCCTACCCCCTGAGGCGTACCCTATTGCCTTGACGTCTCCTCGTCCGGCTCTGGTCCTCCCCCGAAGCTTCTAGTGTCCCTCCTGGTCCAAAAAATCGTTAAAAAGTTTCGTCGTGTTTGGACTTCGTTTGATACGGATTTCTATAAAACCAAAAACATGATAAAAAAAAGCAACTAGCACTAGGCACTGCTTAATAGGGTTGTTCCAAAAATGATATAAAATTGCATATAAAGCCTACAAGATTGATAATATAATAGCACAAAACAATAAAAAATTATAGATATGATGGAGATGTATCAGGTACTCACCACATCGTCTCCCAACCAGGTGGGTCGGGCCGAGGACCCCCATGGCGGTTCACTAAGGGCCAACTTCGGGCATCCCATGACGTATACAAGACTTGGCGCACAAGACAAGGACTCTTCTAAATATTAGGCCTCTGATGTATTATATAAACCGATGCTAGGCTAGTCAATAGATCATCTGATATTCATTAGAATCTTACACAACAATCTTGTGGTAGATACATGTACTTTGTACTATACCCCATATCGATACAATCAAAAGTAGGACGTAGGGTGTTATCTCTTCGAGAGAGCCCGAAACTGGGTAAAATCTTTGTGTCCAAGGTGCCTAGATGAGGACCCCTACCTCTAGATTTGCCGGAATCGACTCTGACACCAACAACCGCTAAACCCACTACAACCAATAATGATCTAGTGTCAGGATGAAGTCTTAGACGGTGCTTTCAAGAAGGAAAGAGACACTCGTGGATGACTTCGCCGCCGGCATGGACCCCCTTCAACCAAAGCATGCGCCCGGAGCCAAGAGACCTTCCTCCTCGACAAGCCTCTTGGGAGGAGGTTCAGCCACCAACACACTCCAAACAAGTTGAAGCGTGACTAAAGTGGCAATGGCAGACGACGCAAACTAGAACAGAGAGCCAGACACCACCTGACACCTCTTCACTGCACCACAAGTGCCACACCAAGGAGAATAGCCTCTCTAGCACGACGCCAACACTGCCGCTGTCACCTCCACCGTGCAGCCAACACCCACCAACCGCATCTGCAACACATGGGCACAGGTCATGTTTGCAACTCCACCGCATCCCTGCGCCACAACAACCACCACTGCTGACCACCCCAATCGTGCTGCGACCAGCTGACAGATCGCCATGCTCGCAAATCGACAACACCAACATAGACCGCTAACCACCGAAGAGGACACAACCAGATGTAGGCATCAAGCCCTCACGCAAGCAGCCGCCATCAACAATAAAAATACCCCAAGCACCGTAAGCGATTGCCTTACCAGCATCAACCACACAACAACTAAGCGTCAAATATGTTCGGGTCTGCGCGATCGGGCCTGCCCCGTGCCTAGTCGCCACCTAGTCGCATCTCCGCACTGTCGCACCTCCCGCACGTTGATGCAACCCACCACCGATGAGCACAGCCCCGCCCGCCAACCGGCTCCACGAGCATCCCTGGTCGCGAGATCGCCCACTGCAGCAAGAACAGGCCCCGCCACCGCCGGATCCATACCGGCTTTGCCTGGTGGAGGTACTAGCGATGGCAAGGGGGGGGGAAGGGGTAGGAGGCCGCCGATGTTGGGTCGCCTTCCAATTCACCCTAGCAGGGAGCGACACGGGGTTATTAGGTGTCTTTCATGACCTTTTTATGTTCATTTTCTATTTGTTTAGTCGGATGGTGTGTGTCGTGAGCTACTAGGAAAAGTTCCCCCTCCTATACCCCATTGATGGCAACAAAATGTAACGGCAAGCTCTCGTTCCATTTCGAAAAATAAAATAAAATAAAATGAGTTTGAATAAAAGGCAATGATAATTTACAGCAACCCATGGAACCATCCCATCCCGTAGTAGGAAACAACACAAAGCTTCCCATTTTTTTGGAAAATGACCAACCCGATGGTTCATCCAATGAACCCTCCCTTCAGCTTCTTGGATGTTCTCCTCTACTTCAAAATTTGTTCTATGGAGGGGTATACATGGTGACTAGCAGTGATGAGCGCAACATATTTCAAGCCTATGAACAACTTTCAGCCATATACACACCTTTCATGAAGGGAAAATCATATTTGTAATTGAACTTCAATGGTATCCGCAAAATTTCATTGACTGTATGTCACTTCCAACCAAAACCCACAAAATCTTTATAGTTTTCAATAGGTTTTAACCCAAAAAATCTGCAAGTTTTGATAAATCATAAAATTTTCTGCAAATTTCAATTAGATTCAAACAAAACATTCAAGCATTTCCAACTAAAATTTGTCACAAATTAACATCACGGTTAAGAAAATTAAACTGAAAACCTCTCAGATTTGGCCCATCCTACCTTAGAGGCAACTTTAGCAAGACATGTCCATGATAACATGGACAAGAAGAGCTTCCAAAGGGTCGATAAAGAATATGTTGATATTATCATTGCCACCAGATCCATGGTGGCGACCCCTCTCCCCATAAGATCCCCATATTGAGCAATGGAGATTTGGGAGATATGGTGTGTCGGTGACGTAGCTGTGGCCGACACAAATATGTGACATGTTAGAGACGCGAGTGAATTCATAAGACAGGGGGGAGGGGAAGGCACAAGAGATTTGGTGGGTCAGGGTGTTAGATTTTGTTCGATGTGCAGTGACCAGTTCTATTGTAACTTGTAAGTGGTTTTGAAAATGTCAAACCAAGCTCATCTATTCCATCTTAATTAAAAGTTGTGGTAGTCAATCATTCAACTGAAGTTCCATTATTCTCTCAAAAAGAAAACGACGGCAATCACGCCTCCATCAAGCGTCACAACCCTCAAGTCGTATCCAATCGATGCCCCCTATGTCCTGAGACGTCACACCTAGGCCATAAGATAGGGGGGAGGGGATCCTCATCTCTCATGTGGTGTGTACGAAAAGTTCTTTGGTTAGGTTTTGGTGATGGCGGTGCTATGTCGAATAGAAGTTCTCCAACTGCAATACTGTCTCGGTGGTGCTTGGCCTGGTGTTGTCAAGGAGCCTCTGAGTTTTTTATTGTTCCTATCAACCTTTTTGCAAGACATCTTGGTTCTCGTTGCTATATTTTGGTGAGCCATCGTTGTCGGCGGTGCCATATTCTCCAACAACCCCTTCATTCGAGTCTTCGCGAGCAAGGCGAATGGCCTAGTTGGGCAATACGGGTGTAACCATTGAACAATATTTGGTCATCTAGAGGTCTTCAATGACTAAGATTTATCGATGTTATTCTTCTCCATCGAGAACTAGATGTGGGTAAGAAGGATGAGTTTGGTTTTAGTTTTGCCAAGAACTTTGCTATAGCCTTGGTTATAATATTCCAATTTTTTCATGGTTATTTTTGGGTCGTGGGTTTAGTTACCTGATTATCTGGTTGTATCCGCTGTTCTTTTAGATAGATCCCATTTGGAAAGAAACTATGCCGGTCAAAATGAGTCTATTTAGGCTACATGCGTATATCAAAATCAATCTGAGAGATCCACCAACTACAATATGCACGGAAGAACTGTGTATGCGTCCTGTCTTGTATTCTCATCAGAGTATAGGTGACATGGTGTATGCTCTCACATGAACCGTACTACATACTTATTGCACACTTGACACACAAAAGGAACACGCGATGTCGCGTGTGTGCGGACAAAATGATGGGATATCCCCATTCCGTGCTTGTAGATTTCCATCTAATGATCCACTAATGAGTTGAGTTTGAACTAGTAAGACCTGTTTATTTGTTTTCACTTTTTTAGGGAAAGGACCTAGTTCATCTTTTTTTTTCCTTGAGGGAAAGACCTGGTTCATCTCATCTGTCCAGGACTCCCGGTAACGGAGCCAGTTCAACATAAGTCGAGCATGTGCTCTATATTTAGCATCAAACCTAACAAAGAGTTACCTTAACAAAACTAATAATGCTACTATCTAAGACAGGAAGCTAATTGCTCCTTGTACACTTGCACAACAGGATGGCGATCGTGCGGCTGGCAACACTGCTCCCGTGCAAAGCTGTGCCTCACGCCCGCCCGAACTATTCAAACGGGAGGGAAATATAATTTATTGAGCCCGGATTTGGCAATTGATTGCCAGATTGCGTAGTATCCCTTTTTCTATCATAGCCTTTGTCTATACCAGCCACACATTGATATTAGATAGGAAAAGTAAATACCGATTTTTTTAATACTAAATACCCATTTTTTAAATATTAAATACCGATTTTTTATTTTGGTGCAGGAAAAAATATCACTTTTTTCTGCGGTGCAGGAAAAAAATGCCACTATACATGGTAAATAAACCGTGACGGTGGATTTGGAAAACTAGCGGCGCTCCAAGTCCACAAGTGTATTCCCCAGGCATCTTTCCTTAGATAGTGATGAAAACTAGATCTATAAAGTTTTCATCTTGTAATTAAGATTGCTCTCCGTACAGTACGGATATCTCCCACGGTGTTTTAGGCGTCAAATAAAAAAGTAAATAGTTTTCTTCTTGTGATTAGGAATCTGTTCCGTACAATATAGATATCCTTCCATGTGTGTAAGGTGTGGACTTCAAAATAGTTCTACATAGTTTTCATCATTATATAGCTCCGTACAACACGGATATCCCCACATGTGTGAGGCAAAGCCCACTGTTGACATAACTACCAGAAGAACTCTCTTCTGCCGTATGCTCATATATCGCTCTTCATGTCGTTGTATTAGACATATCGATGGAATGTCACGACAAATGTTGTCGCTGGGTGAGCGTAAAGACCCCGAATATTGCCTTACCACTTGCATCTATTAGTGGAATGTCACGACAAACGGTACTGCTAGATTATTAGAAATGCTCGGAATCTTGAGTTATTGCTTACATGCCGATGGGTTGACACAACGAATATCGACGGAATGTCATGACAAATGTTACCGTTAGATGATTTGAAACACCTTGCGGCGAAAAAAACATTTTAAATTAATAACTATGCACTATTTTATTTTACATTTTACTCATTGGGAGTGTGTTTGATGTCACACAGATTATTGCCCATGGAGTGATCGTGGTTACGGTGGTTCTCGTGTACTCTTCCGTCTCCTCCCATATAAAATGATGCCGCGTGCAGCGCCGCCATGAACGCCGTGGAGGGGTCGCTGGCGCACATTGCCGCCGGCATGCAGTCTCTCATGGAAGTCAACCACTCCGCCGCCATCGTCGCGCAGTCTTTGCAGCTCCCCAGCAACAAATCATCTCATTTCCGACATGTAATTTACCGAGCATCCATGTGGTTTAACTGTGCCTTCTTGTTTTTTGCAATTGTAACTAATTTCAGCACGTATGTGCACTTCCTTTTTGAACCACAATTACTTTCTTACTTTAAATAACAGCTTTAATGAGCACCCAGGCCGACGTGGTAACTGGTTATTACGTATGATCTTATTAGATTTGCTGTATAAATGTACGCATTGATATGTACATATACGCATGCACATACACAGACAAATAAGTATCTTTTTGCACGTATATTAATTCTATATATATGGGAGAAATATGGCACGTCCCAATACATTCAATTTCACCACTGAATTATTCATGTACATATATGTTTTTGTGTTGACCTAACAGGTGGGACCATATATGTTCATGGCGTTGGCCATGCAGCAGCAGGTGGCCGAGATGTCATACACCAGCGTGAATGGAACCACGTTGACATACTACCGCGCCGAGAACGGTCAGCAGTCAGGGAAGCTCGTTAGCCAACGCGGCAAATGGTACACCGAGCAGGCGGTTGATCCGGTGCCCGGTCCCATCGACGAGGCCGGAGCACCTACCCAACGCGACACAGCTCCTCGCCGCTGCCAACAGCGGCTCGCCCGTGGCGCTCTGGGCCGGGTGGGTTCACTCCAGCGTCCAGGTGATGGTCTTCTCCGCGCCGCTCGGCCAGACCGCCGTGGTCTCCGCCGCCGTCCCCGTCGACGTCCTGACGATTACTACGCGATCACCGACAAGCGCAGTGGCACGGCGTCGGTTTATAAGCCTTTGGCCGGTGGGAGGCCCGGCCACGACGCGGAGCTGATGAAGACCTTGTTCTCGGATACCAACTGCACCGCGTCCGCCATTAACAAGCCCGATATCGTGCTCCGCAGCCTCGGGTCGGACCAAGTTGCGTGCACGACCTCTCCGGAGTGAACCTGGTAACGCCCTATTCGTCTAGCATCGATCACAAGCCATCATCCATATATGCGTATCTAACATATATAAGTACTAAACTTAAGCTTATAATTAACTAATGACACCACATCATATAACGTGCATTAAGGTGGCAAGTATCTGCGAGATATTAACAGCAAATGTCATCAACTTCTCAAGATGAAAAGGTTACGTAAAAGCACAAAAGTTTCCAAATCAACGGCCCAATCGAAGTGATTCGCCTATTCCCACCCCAGATCCGAAGATTATCCTCTGAATGAAAATTTTGTTTCCTTCGTAGTACTAGCACACATATGTGTATGTCTAAAAATTTGATCGGGCGACATCGTACAAACAATAATCTACGGTTGTATTTCTTCTTGTTCTCCAGGGAGTCTGGCTAGTGCTCAGCGAGTGGAGCGGGGCAACCAAGGTCCGACGGATCGGGGTGGCCATCCTGTGCATCATGTGTGCAGTCACGATACTGGCAATGGTAGTGTGCTTCCTCATGGCACGCGTGTTGTGGAAGGTCGGGGTGCGGGAGGTCGCGCTAGAGGCCGAGCTAGCACAACAGAAGAAAGCGCTCCAGCAAACGGAGCGCAAGAGCATGAACAAGAGCAATGCCTTCGCCCGCGCTAGCCACAACATCTGCTCCTCGCTCGCTGCTGTCGCCGGACTCATCGAGATCTCCCGGTTGGAGGCCCGCGGCAACACCAACCTCACCTATAACCTCAACCAGATGGATGTCGGCACCAATAAGCTCTTCGGTTAGTCCACAACCATGGCCCTACTTACCATCCACACATGTCATTCCCATGTATAGGACTATTTAGTAATAGATCATGACCATAGCATTATAATTTTGCATATTGTAAAAGCGAAGTTTCCTCAAATAATTTGTTTACAATTTTAGGTGCAGAAGTGTCCAAGAGCTCAGTTCTACGTTTTAAATATAACATTTGCTTATAATTTCTAGAATATTCAAGAAATCATTCTCTGCTTGGTAAAGGATTAATATTTTATTTGCAAAAAAAAGATTAATATTTTGTTTCTAAAAATATTTAAATATAGGATAGTTGAAATGGAGCTATCACATATCACTATCTTAGCGGCCAGTAAACACATCATGTTCTAATACTTTTTTTATTGTCTATTCTTTGGTTTAGGAAAATATTTTGCTGCATTTATGTACCATGTACCATGTTATCGTGGCTTTTGTTTATGCATAAGCGACAAATTTATTGTTCATTAAAAATGAGCTTTACACCATCTATGTGTTTTCAGCTGAGCATCTGTTGACTTATCATCCATATATATATTTTATACATGTCTATGTTACTTTCAGATATTCTTAACACGATACTCGACATGGGCAAGTTGGATTCCGGGAAGATACAGCTAGAAGAGGTAGAGTTCAGGATGGCACATGTCCTCGAGGAATCCATGGACCTGGCGAATGTTGTTGGGATGTCAAGAGGTGTCGAGGTGATCTGGGACCCTTGCAACTTCTCCGTGATCCGGTGCACCGCCGCCGTCGGTGACTGTAAGCGTGTCAAGCAGATCCTTGACAACCTTCTCGGCAACGCCATCAAGTTCACGCACGAAGGCCATGTCATGCTCCGTGCGTGGGCCAACCGCCCCATCATAAGGGGCTCCATGATTAGCACCTCGTCGAAGTTTGCCTCCCGCCGTCGCGTCGGTGGGGTCTTCGGTTGGCTGCTTGGAAGAAGTGAGAATTGTGCCGAACAGAATGGCGGCTTGTCCCTGAAAATCGATCCCGATTCGGTTGAGTTTTATTTTGAGGTTGTTGACACTGGTGTGGGGATACCCGGAGAGAAGAGGGAGTATGTGTTTGAGAACTACGTTCAAGTGAAGGATGGGCATGGTGGCACCGGGCTCGGACTTGGAATTGTGCAATCATTTGTAAGTGATCTCATCTTTTTCTGTGCATATTAAAATGCTCTCAAGCGCATCAATGTATTTCTTTTTTACGCTTTTGAATTGCCACTTGATAAACTTTTTTCTAAATTTACAAACGCCAAAGTCTAAAAGTATGGTTATATATAAATTAAGGGTGACTTGAGATGAAGATGGCTATATGTTAATCCAGATGCGTAGAATTTTGATTGGATTTAAGACAAATTCATGCAACTTTGCTTGTAGCACTTGACACTCTAAAAAAAGTTCTTGACTCTTTATCTTTGAAAACTATATTGTTCACTAATGTGTCTGTTATTTCTTATTTACTTATGATTTTGTTTGTTGTTTTTATTGGTATATATAGGTTCGTCTGATGGGAGGGGAGATAAGCATCAAGGACAAGGAGCCAGGAGAAGCGGGAACGTGCTTTGGCTTCAACGTGTTCCTGAAGGCCAGCGAGAGTTCAGAGGTTGAAGACAACCTCGAGGAAGGGCGGGCGGCGCCTTCTTTGTTCAGGGAGCCCGCCTGCTTCAAGGGCGGGCACTGCGTCCTCCTCGTCCACAGCAACGAGACCCGTCGGATCCTGCACGCATGGATGGAGAGCGTCGGGATGAAGGTCTGGCCAGTCTCGTGCGCCGAGCTCCTCGCCCCGACCATCGATAAGGTGTGCTCCACCTTCAGCAGCTCGTCGTCAAGGCCGGCGTCGATGTGGTCGCTGCACAGCGCTAGAGGCGACGACTTGCACGACACCGTAGATCGTTGCCTCGTCTCCAAGGAGATGGCCAGCCACCTGCGGAGCAGCGGGGGCATGGGGGGCAACCACGCCGGGCACCTCCACGCCTTCAGCCTGCTCGTCGTCGTCGACGTCTCCGCTGGGAGGCTCCATGAGGCCGCCCGCGAGGCGGCGAGCTTGGCGAGGACCAAGCTCCAGGCGTCGTGCAAGGTCGTCTGCCTGACGGACCTTAAGACCCCCTCTGAGGATCTGAGGAGGTTCAAGGAGGCGAGCAGCTTCGACCTCGAGCTACGCAAGC
Source organism: Triticum aestivum (assembly GCF_018294505.1). Classification (NCBI taxonomy): domain Eukaryota; kingdom Viridiplantae; phylum Streptophyta; class Magnoliopsida; order Poales; family Poaceae; genus Triticum; species Triticum aestivum. The sequence goes on along the minus strand of NC_057814.1, from coordinate 96,932,054 downwards.
CCATCCACGGCTCTCGGCTGCACAAGCTCCTCCAGGTCATGAGAGACCTCCAGGAATCCCCTTTCGAGCACCCGCACCCATATCAGTTCGAGATGTCGGCGGCAGATCAGACCACTGCGCCGGCGTCCGAGATTACGCCCGCAATGCCCGTCGGACCAGCCAATGTTGGAGACTGCAAGCCACTGAAGGGGATGCGCGTGCTGCTGGTGGACGACACCATGCTTCTGCAGAGAATCCACGGGAAGATGTTGAGCGATCTCGGAGCAGCCGTGGAGATTGCAGGCGACGGCTCCGTGGCTCTTGCCATGTTCACAGAAGCTCTTCGGAATGCCTTTCCCTATGATGTGGTCCTCATGGATTGCCAGGTACATAAATTTCTCCAGCAACACCATGCCAAGCATCGGTCTATTTCTCCTCAATTTGTTTCAGATGATGTGATTTAATAATTTCTGACATTGCTGGCAATTCGATTTTCTTCGTTTCAGATGCCGGTGATGAATGGCTATGAGGCGACGAGGCGCATCCGCGAGGAAGAAAGCCGCCACGGCGTCCGCACCCCGATCATCATGCTGACTGCGAATTCCGTAGAAGAGGGGCTGCAGGAGGCCGTCGAAGCTGGAATGGATCTTCACCTGAGAAAGCCGATACCAAAGCCGAAGATCGTAGGGGTTGTTCTTGAGCTCTGCAAACAAGACAAGAACTGGTGATGTTCTGTTCTCGCGGGGATATTTAATTATTTATCACCCATGCATATGGGAATAGTGTTAGTAATCAAGATCCTGCTCCTGCTATTTTAGCTGTTGTGTAGGCAGTGTTGTCAATAGACAGACAGCTCAGCAGCCGAGCAGAAGGTTAAGCAATAACGGCATGCCAAAATTACATTGTAATTCTGTGACATTGTGTGAAATGGTTTATGTCATGCAACTTTGTGATTGCTTTTTCTGTTTAAACAAAAGAGTGGTCACAGAATTATAAATATAAATCATTCAAGAGACCCCTACAGTGCGATCCATGTTGGTTTTTTCTGTTTCTTTTTCTTTCTTTCTTTCTTTCTTTCTTTCTTTTCTTGTTTGGTTTTCTTATCTTTTTTTATTCGTATGTCTCTCTCCTTTCTTTCAAATTTTCAAAATCATCGTTGATGTTTACTTTAGAAAAAAAATACCTATTTTTCTCTTATTTCGAGAGCAAATAGAAGAACCATTTGTAAGTATATGAACATATATCTTGTTGCATAAACAACTTCTTAAAATACTTTTTTTAATCTACTTCTTAAAATACTTGAACTCTTGTTTCGAGGTAAAACATGAACATTTTTTTCTAAAATTTCTGAAATTTTTCTAAATAAAATACATAAATAAATATGTATGTATGTATTACTGAAAAAATGAGATGAACATTATTTTTAATGCATACAAGCATTTCTATTTTGTATGTTGACATTTTTTATTTTTCTCACCTTTTTCATGTTATGTTAATCATTTATTGTATAGCCATGAAGAAAGCCGCTATGGCGCCCACACCCCGATCATCGCGCTGACTGCGAATTCCGCGGACGAGGGTCTGCAAGAGGCCGTCAAAGCTGGGATGGATCTTCACTTGACAAAACCGATACCCAAGCCGAAGATCGCAGGGGTTGTTCTTGAGCTCTGCAAACAAGACAAGAACTGATGATGTTCCGGTTCTCGTGAGGATATTTATCACCCATGCATATGGGAATAGTGTTAGCAATAATCAAGACCCCACTCCTGCTATTTTAGCGGTTGCTACTGCCGGGTTGTCAATGACATGCCAAAATTACAATGTTTGAAATTATTTATGTTTTGCAACTTTATGACTGCCTTTTTTCTGTTTTTTAACAAAAGAGTGGTCACAAAATTATACAAATATAAATCAGTTCCACCAAAATATCCATACACTAGTAGAAAAAGAGGCTTCCATACGCCCCCATTAGTCCCTAAAATAATCGAACCGTGACCAAAGGGGTCTTTAGTCGCGGTTCGGGAGGAGACCCGCGACCAACTATCTGGGCCCAGCGCGCTCGGTCGACAGCTGGCGGACGGGAGGGGCTTTAGTCCCGGTTGGCCTGGCCAACCGGGACTAAAGGTCCTCAGGCTGGCCCGAAGGCCTTTAGTTGCGGTTGGCCAGGCCAACCGGGACTAAAGGCCCATCCCTATATATAGGACTCAGCTCACTTCACTTAGCCACAATTCAGAAGGGGGGTGGTGGGTTTGCTTTTGGTTCCTCCTATGCACACAAGGTGTTCGATGAAATGCCCGAGAGCATGAAACAAACATGATATGAAGTGTCCGAGCCACACTTGAGCTTTCTCATTTATTTTTCCTCCGCGATCGCGGTTAGCAACTTGAACCTTTCATGTGTCATTGATAAAATATGCATGTGTGTAGTTCATTGTTTAATTTGTATTATTTCTAGCTAGTTAGTTTAACAAATGCATGATGGTTAATTATATACTTTATATAATAATAATGCAGATGAATCGGCAATGGATGTATGGTCCCCGGCTCTCCGGCGAGTTCACTACGGGTTTGAAAGATTTCCTCGTAGTGGCAAATGCGAACAAGCAGCGAGGTTTTATTATCTGTCCATGTGCTGTCTGTAAGAATCAGAAGGGTTACTCCTCCTCAAGAGACGTTCACATGCACCTGCTTCGGCACGGTTTCATGCGAAGCTATAATTGTTGGACCAAGCATGGAGAAAGAGGGGTTAGAATGGAAGAAGATGAAGAAGGGGATGATATCGATGACAACTATCATGATCATTTCGGTGATACTTTCATGGAGGATGATGCTGAAGGTGGGGAAGGGTTAGGTGAAGTTGAAGAAGAGGCACATGATGAGCCCGCTGATGATCTTGGTCGGACCATTGCTGATGCACGGAGACGCTGCGAAACTGACAAGGAGAGGGAGAATTTGGATCGCATGTTAGAGGATCACAAAAAGTCGTTGTACCCAGGATGCGATAATAGTCTGAAAAAGCTGGGCTGCACACTGGATTTGCTAAACTGGAAGGCACGGGAAGGTGTAGCTGACTCATCATTTGAAAATTTGCTGAAAATGTTGAAGAATATGTTTCCGAAGAATAACGAGTTGCCCGCCAGTACGTACGAAGCAAAGAAGGTTGTCTGCCCTCTAGGTTTAGAGGTTCTGAAGATACATGCATGCATTAACGACTGCATCCTCTACCGCGGTGAATACGAGAAATTGAATGAATGCCCTGTATGCACTGCATTGCGTTATAAGATCAGAGGCGATGACCCTGGTGACGATGTTGAGGGCGAGAAACCCAGGAAGAGGGTTCCCGCCAAGGTGATGTGGTATGCTCCTATAATACCACGGTTGAAACGTCTGTTCAGGAACAAAAAGCATGCCAAGTCGTTGCGATGGCACAAAGAGGACCGTAAGTCCGACGGGGAGTTGAGACACCCCGCTGATGGAACGCAATGGAGAAAGATCGACAAAGTGTTCAAAGATTTTGCAGCTGACGCAAGGAACATAAGATTTGGTCTAAGTACTGATGGCATGAATCCTTTTGGCGAGCAGAGCTCCAGCCATAGCACCTGGCCCGTGACTCTATGCATCTACAACCTTCCTCCTTGGTTGTGCATGAAGCGGAAGTTCATTATGATGCCAGTGCTCATCCAAGGTCCAAAGCAACCCGGGAACGACATCGATGTGTACCTAAGGCCATTAGTTGATGAACTTTTACAGTTGTGGGGCAGACCTGGTGTACGTGTCTGGGATGAGCACAAAGAAGAGGAATTTGACCTACGAGCGTTGCTTTTTGTAACCATCAACGATTGGCCTGCTCTCAGTAACCTTTCGGGACAGACAAATAAGGGATACAATGCATGCACGCACTGCTTACATGAGACTGAAAGTGTACGTTTGGGTAATTGTAAGAAGAACGTGTACCTGGGTCATCGTCGATTTCTTCCCCGAAATCATAACGTAAGAAAGAAAGGCAAGCATTTCAACGGCAAGGCAGATCACCGGCCGAAGCCTGCGGAACGTACTGGTGCTGAGATATTTGATATGGTCAAGGATTTGAAAGTCATCTTTGGAAAGGGTCCTGGCGGACAATCAGTTCCGCGGGGAGTTGACGGGCACGCACCCATGTGGAAGAAGAAATCTATATTTTGGGAGCTAGAATATTAGAAAGTCCTAAATGTCCGCTCTGCAATCGACGTGATGCATGTTACGAAGAATATTTGCGTGAACCTGCTAAGCTTCTTGGGCGTGTATGGGAAGACAAATGATACAAAGGAAGCACGGCAGGACCAGCAACTTTTGAAAGACCCAGATGACCGGCATCCGGAATGGTTTCAAGGTCGTGCCAGCTACGCTCTTACCAAAGAAGAGAAGGTCATTTTTTTTGAATGCCTGAGCAGTATGAAGGTCCCATCTGGCTTCTCGTCGAATATAAAGGGAATAATAAACATGGCGGACAAAAAGTTCCTAAACCTGAAGTCTCACGACTGCCACGTGATTATGACGCAATTGCTTCCGAATAATTGATGTGTAAGCAAGCAGGGACACAAGGGAAGAATTGATGTGTAATAATTTATTGTACCAAACTTTGTTGAATGGATCATGTGAATTAAAACGTACGATGGCGAATCCGGATGATTTGTATTTGATATATTATTTGTATTTTTAAGATTTTAAAATGAATTAGTTTTATTTTTCTGAATTTTTTGATATATTATTTGTATTTTAAAGATTTTAAAACGAATTAATTTTATTTTTCTGAATTTTTTGATATATTATTTGTATTTTTAAGATTTTAAAATGAATTAGTTTTATTTTTCTGAATTTTTTGATATATTATTTGTATTTTTAAGATTTTAAAATGAATTAGTTTTATTTTTCTGAATTTTTTGATATATTATTTGTATTTTTAAGATTTTAAAATGAATTAGTTTTATTTTTCTGAATTTTTTGATATATTATTTGTATTTTTAAGATTTTAAAATGAATTAGTTTTATTTTTCTGAATTTTTTGATATATATGAAAAAGGACCTTTAGTCGCGGTTCGTGACACGAACTGCGACTAAAGGCTCTTTCCGCGCGGGAACGAAAGCGGCGCGAAAGAACCTTTAGTCCCGGTTGGGGACACCAACCGCGACTAAAGGGTACCTTTAGTCGCGGTTGGTGTCCCCAACTGGGACTAAAGGGGGGCATTGGTCCCGGTTGGTGCCACGAACCGGGACCAATGCTCACTCTATATATACAGCACTTAGTACATTTTCCCCCACCTCCCATTCTCCTCTCGACGCCGACGCCCTGCCCCGACGTCGATCGATGCCGACGCCGCCAGGCTACTGCTGCGCCGCCCTTCCCCGAGCCTGCACGCTCCCCAAGTGAGCTCCGCCGCCCCCAGTGAGCTCTGCCCCCACTTCCCATGCCCTACGCCGCCGCCCTTGCCCTGCAATGCCGCCGCCGCCCCTGCCCTGCCCTGCGCGCCGCCGCCACCGCTGCCCCTGCCCCTGCGCGCTGCCGCCGCCGCCCCCAGTGAGCTCCGCTCCCATTCCCCCCGCGCCGCCACGTGCTGCCGCCCCTTCCCTGCGCTGCCACCGCCGCCGCAACTGCCCTGCGAGTTGCCGCCGCCACCGCACCTAATTAAAAGAAAAGGAAAAAGAAAATGGCATAACTAATTAAAAGAAAAAGAAAAACATCAATTTTCTGTTCTGGTCATAAAAGAAAAGTTAAAGAAAATGGCATAACTAATTAAATAATTATCCCAAAATTATGTTTAATGCCTCAAAATGTTCAGTGAAACATTTGGCACATGTTTTCAACCTTATACATGCAGTTTGACATCTAAAGTATTTCTGTTTTTGTTGTTTTCCAAAAATGGCTGAAATGAAAGCAAAAATGGCGGACGATGAAAGCAAAAACCGTCGCTCCTCCTCCTCTATGTCCCCTTAATCTTATTTTTTAATTTCTTTATACTTAATTAATTTTTACTACATGCAGGAGTGACATATGGCGGACGATAGCCGAGCCGCTTAGGGATCCGGAGGCTAAACGTTATTTAATGGGCATCATAAACAACGAGATTCCTTATGTGCCGGGCTTAGAATATGAGCAAGAAGAGGATGTAGTCTCTTCTTTTCTGAACCTTGACGGTGGAACAGACATTGTCGATGATCAAGAAGGTGAAGGAACGGACATTGTCGACGGAGGTCAACCGTCAACAAACGACGATCTCGAATTGCAAGTAGCAACCACCTCCGGCGAGGTATATATATACATTGAGCCTCTCGTGATACAAACTTACTGAAATGTGAATACATATGTATTAACGAGCGCGACTCTCTTTCTTTTTTTAGCCCTCGGCCGGATCGAGTACGACAAAGCGTGGCAAATCCAAGGCGATGAAAACAGGAGAAACATATGCCATTGATTTTGTCAGTGAAACCGGCAAGCCCCTACAGCACACCTCAAAGTTTATCAACCAATGCGGAGTCGTTGTTAGAGACAACGTCCCGATCACCGTCCAGGAATGGAAGGAGCCAAAGAAGGCACGTCTTGGTTTCAGTTTTGTCGACAAGAGAACGAAAAAGGATTGCTGGAGAAAGCTTATGGAACATTTCATTCTACCTCCGGAATACAACAAAGTCGATGAATTCGGTAACGAGGTTCCGGGTGGACGTGAGAGGAGGAGGCTAGTTAAAGAGTTCGCTCTTCAGAAGATGGCCGAAGCATTCCGGAACTTCAAGAAAAATTTAACTCGTGACTATGTCAAGAAGGGCAAGACTCCGGATTTCAATGGACAACATGAGAAACTGAAAGATGATTGGCCAGAATTTGTGAGGCAAAAGAAATCAGAGCATTTCAAGGAAATATCGAAAAAAATAAGGATAATGCGAGTAAGAAAAAGTTCCATCATATTATGGGGCCAGGAGGATACCGCCTTTCGGAGCCTAAGTGGCAGAAGATGGAGGAGGACCTGAGGGTGTGAGGAATCCCTCTAGGTACAGAGGGATGGGACCCAAGGGCCAAAAGCTGGTGGTACGGGCATGGGGGATCGCTAGACCCGGAGACAGGGGTGTGTGTTCACCGGAAGAAAAAGTTTGCTCCCACCCAAGCCCTTATTGACGCAATGACCCAAGCTCAAGAGGGCTTGATCAAGTTCAACAGAGAGAAAGACGCACTGACAACAGCCCTCGGGAATGATGAACACGGAGGACGTGTACGAGGCAAAGGCAGAATTCCGTGGAAAGTAGGGTTTTCCCAGGACAATGACCCGTACTGTTACAGAAGCCGTAAGAGAAAGACGGACCGGGATGCAGATCTTTTGGCGAAGTTTGCATCAGAACTCCATGAGTTGAAGCAGACCGTGCATGAACTAGTAAAAGAAAAATCGGCTGCAGGGCCGCATGAAGATCATGAAGCGGATCGCGGAAGCTAGCAGCGGAGAAGCAGCGTGGCTTCCACGGATGCCCCGCCTGGTGCTAATGCACCGATGATCGAGATTCGTGCACCGGAGCCTCACTACCCCGTGGATGATGTAAAGGAGATGAAAGAATGTGATCTGCATTATCCAATGGGGAACGTTTCCACGAAGGTAGCTACCAGCAGTGCTTTACCCTGTACACCTGGAGCACTCCACCACAACAACCCCATTGCATATGGCTATGCTCGTGTCACGGTGGAAGACATAGTCCAAGAGTTTGAGGACCTAGAGATTGACAAAGCTACACCCGAAGGGGAGAGGAGACTTGGAGATGTCAAGCGCCAGATCATTCTATGGAAAAAGAAGTACATAGTGTTTCCAGGCGAGGCGCCAAGGCTAACAAGTCCACCCCCCTCCGATGGTGGTGGTGGTGGTGGTGGTGGCGGTGGTGGTGGTCGTGGTGGTTCACCTACACCTCCTTCACGCCATTCGACGCCGTCCCCCGATCCACAACCTCCGGCGGGTAAGCAGCCGCCGCCACCCAATCCTCCTCCGGCGGGTACGACGCCCCCCAATCCTCCTCCGGCGGGTACGACGCCCCCCAATCCACCTCCGGCGAAGAAGCAGAAGCAGGCGGACAGCAAGGAAACCCGCTCCTGGACTATTAACCCGGACCCTTATGTGCCTAAGACCACAAGGGTACCGGAGCCATCACTGAAGCCTCTCCTCCCAAGGCCTTGGGAACTTAGTGAAGCTGAAACCAAATTGGCCGCGTCTGCTCATTATGAGAAATGGAAGGCGGATACGAAGGCGATAAAAGAGCCTGAGCCCAAGCAAGTATTCACTGAGAA